>NC_134097.1:152123408-152426438 GCF_000715075.1 Nicotiana tabacum | reverse complement strand
CCTCCTTTGGAAAATATCTTCGTTTTCCCATTTTCCACAAAAAACAAACAGCCTCAGACTTCCAATTCATCATTGACAATATGCAAACCAAGATGGCTGGCTGGAAAACAAAATACCTCAAAATGGCTAGGAGAACAGTCATGGCTAAGACCACCCTGAGCAGAATCCCAAGCCATGTAATGCAATACATCACCCTTCCTACCAAAGTAACCAATCAAATTGATAGAATCCAGAGAAACTTCTTTTGGGGCACCACCACTGAAAGGAAAAAGCTCCATCTGATTAAGTGGAATGTAGTTACTAGGACTAAGTCTGAGGGAGGGCTAGGGATTCAAAAAGCCAGCATTAAAAACAAAGCTGCTCTCTCAAACCTGGCATGGAAAGCTTACAAGAACACCAACAACCTTTGTGCCAGAGTCTTGATCTACAAACATTGCAACATGTTTAGACCACCTCAGGCCTTGAGACATCCAAGGAACCCTAAATCCCCAATTTAGAAGGGCTTACTAAAGGGTTGGGAGATCTGTAGCAGAGCCAGCAGATGGGTCGTTAATAGAGGGAATAGGGTCAACTTTATAAATGACACTTAGATTCCTAACCAGCCATCAATCAGGCAAATGATAGAAGGCCCCCTAACCCAAAATGACCTCCAAGTCAGGGTTGAAGAAATTCATAATATGGGTATTTGGGACACCTCAACTTTGTCCATCACCATCCCCCAAATATCCTAAACCTTCTCAATTCTATGTTCATTCCCAGTTCCACCACCAAATAGGGCAACCTAATGTGGGACCTGACTGCCAATGGACAGTTCTCCAATAGCTATGCCTATTCATTCATAAGCAGGAACACAATAGACTACCATCCTGGTGAAGAAACACCCTTCAAATGAAAATGGAAGCTTCAAACCCCCAACAAAATCAAGCATTTTATATGGCTCCTAACCCATAGAAGACTCCCAACCAGGAGCTTTCTACACTCTATAGGAATAAACTATCCCACTCAATGGCACTACTGTGGCAATGATCATGAAGACATTGATCACATCTTCTTTCAATGCCCCAGTGCTGCCCATTACTGGAATGTCATCTTATCAAAATCATCAGGTTCCACCTCCTCCCAACCAGTCCTCAATAGTAACCTTTGGCAATCATCTTGGCCAACTCTTAAAGCTGTGAAGTACAATAGCTGCCTCAACTGGGACAACCTCATCCCCTTCTGCCTATGGCATATTTGGTTGACAAGAAACAACAATGTTTTCAATAACAAAAAGGACCACATTAATGCTAACAACACTATATCAAAGGCAACTGAGTACCATGTGCTTACAAATAATAACCCAAAAGTGGTAACACATCAGATCATGCTAAAATGGATACCCCCACCCAGAGGGTCCTTCAAACTGAACACTGATGGAGCAGCAAAAGGAAACCCAAGAATAGGTGGATCAGGGGGGATTTTCAGAAACCACAATGGGGACTAGATATTGGGCTACATGAATAACATACCTCAAACAACAAACACAAGGGAAGAAATTCAGGCCCTTATTAGAGGCCTACAATTAGCTGAACTAAACAACCTAGTTCTGCTGGAGATAGAAACTGACTCAGCAGAAACAATCAATATGTTGATAAATGGAAACCTGATTTTGACCCTCTAACTTGTGAATGCAGATCAATGATCCAAAGGATGACAGCGTAGTGGTGAGGCACACACACCGGGAGCAAAACAGAGTAGCTGATGCGCTGGCAAAGGAAGCAATAAAAGAAAGTTTTTTGAACAAGTCTTTGTCTTTAACAGTTCCTCCGATGTTTACCAATGATGTATTTTAGGCAGACATCCTAGGAACTGAACTACCTAGATATTTTGTGGGCTGTAATCTAAGTATAATTATGCAAAACATTGCAATAATGGGTGCCATAAGCTATCCCAACAACGTCACAATTGTAACTACCCCGTTTAGCTAATATAACATAATATCCCTTTTGACAAAAAAAGTATTTTGCATAAACATGTCATCATATTATCATAGTAAAGCATATTGTGGATCCCCAAAGTATTTGGGCCATAGATAATATTGGGTCGTGTTTCAAAATCGCAAGCCCAAATTCCTCCTGGCTTTTGTTTAGAATGGGTCTTCTCCCTTTAGATTTGGGAAAAATACAAAAGTAACCGGTCACCCGACACTAATTGCATTTGAAATATATATATATAATTCTTACATTCCTATACACTATATGAAACTATATTACCCTCCCTACTCAAGTTTTACTATAATTATATTTTATATACCCAATTACCATTTATGTACATTTTAAGGGAATTATTGATAATAATTAGTGTCTAAAAATTACTCTAACATATCTTCCACTCCCCCACATTTCTCTATCCACATCCCACCACCTCTCCCCACGTATCTTGCACAAGAGAGCAACAATTCCACCATTGACAACCATTAAAAAACTTTGAAGCTTTGAATTCGAATTTGGGTTTTCAAAAAATATTGTTTGTTTGGATTGGATGTTGTTGCAAAGAATTGAGAATTCTCTCTCTATCTCTCAATCCTAAATTTTAGTAATGTAAAGCAAAGGAAAAGAGAGCAGCAATTCCACCATTGACAGCCATTAAAAAACTTTGAAGCTTTGAATTCGAATTTGGGTTTTCAAAAATCATTATTTGATTGGATTGGGTGTTGTTGCAAATAATTGGGAATATGGTTTGGAATTTATATCTCAATTTTGAGGAGTTTTGGTGAATATTAGACTTGATTTTGGCTGAATTTCAGATTGAAACTCGAAGAAGAAGAAGAAGAAGACATGACATACATTATACTGCAGAAATTGTAGTAAAATTGTAGAAAAATTGTATTCTGTTGATTATATATTTTTCTTTTATTTATTTAACTATTGTATGAAAGTTGAACAACATTGTATAAAAATTATATTTAAGTTGTATGATATTGTAGTTGTATATAACTGAGTAAAAATAATGTATGAAATTGTAAATAAGTTGTATAATATATAATTAGTTGTACGAAATTTCTTTTTATTATGTATAAATCAGATATAAAATATACAAAAGACATAATGTATAAAATTTGTATTTAAGTTATATGTTATTGTAGTTGTACTTAACTAAGTAAAAATAATGTGTGAAAATTGTAGATAAGTTGTAGATAAATTGTATAATATATAATTAGTTGTATGAAATTTGTCTTTACTATGTATAAATTAGATACAAAATATACTTTGTCCAGTCTAACCCAGGACTGCATAACAGATTGAATACTCAGCCCAACAAATTAGCTACTACTTTTGAGGTAGACTCACCAAAATTGTTCTCTGCTTTGGATCCTGAGTGCTATGATATTCTCATGAAGTAAGTTCATTTCTTATTCTTACTTGTTCTGTGTATTTGGCCTAGGTAGGTACTGAAGTTGAGGATTATGTTTTCCAATCTGTAATAATGGATGTGAATCATGTCTACAGAAAATTGTTATGCTATGAGTACTCTTACCTCCAATTCTCAGTTACAACATATTGGTATATCAATAGAAAGTAAAGAGAAGAAGGATAGATCATAGGAATTGCGTGACATTAGTGAATTGATCCAATTCAGGACCTTGGGGCAGTTTTGATTGATTGAGACGAAAGGAATCGACTTAACTGGGCAACTAAAATTACTAATACTTGTTTAGTAATCCTCAAAATATTATTGTTAAACCTCTTGTTCTGTTATGCACTCAGAAATTGGGGACGTGATACAACCCTTGTAATCCCCCTTTTATTGAAAATAATACTAGTATATCTCATCTTAAATAAATGCCAAATTATTGAATAATCAGATTTTTGATGAGTAAAAAACATAATCCTCATCCATTTTCAAAGAAATGAGTAAACCATGAGCTAATAAGTAATGTATATAATTGGGTCGTATAGGAAGATTACTGTATTTTAAGGCGGAGGAAAAATATGGAAAGAGAAGAGGAGAAAAAAAAGGAAAATGGTGTAACTAAATCTCTTAATTGAAGGCATTAATAATGGATTAGGAGCCTTTTAAGGTGGGATGTATATATTTTATAAACAAAACTTGTTTAGGTAGGGGAATTTACTAAACATGAACATTTAGGGTAATAAAGTTTCCAATAGTGTATAGGAATGAAAAAATCCCTTGAATTAATTATATAAATATATATATATATATATTTTGTCAGCTATTATTTTTAGAAGCGGTTAAAAATAGGGGTATTATCATTTTTTGCCGGCACCAGAAACTATTTACCGAAAAAGTGTATAAAAATTATACAATCTTTGTATATATATATATATATATGCATGTGTGTTTATATATTTTTCGACTATTATTTTGAGAGCGGCTATACAATGTCATTTTCCCTTAAATATATATATATATATATATATATATATATATATATATTTCTCTTTGACATTTAAAATTCAGAAGCCCAAACATGTTTAACATCTCAAAATCGACAAAATAAGCACGAGCTAGCCAGTTTTCAGATTGGTAATTAAAAAATAGCCAGCGTTTGAAAAGTCATTGAAAAATATCCACTATTTTGCTGCAACATGAAAAGTTCCAGCATAATATACTGGAGATTGTTGCACCTGTGTATGAACTTCCAGCATATTATGCTGGAACTCCAACACACGGAAAGTTCCAGCATAATATATTGGCGATTGTGGCACATGTGTATGAACTTCTAGTATATTATGCTGGACCACTATATTATACTGGAACTCTAGTATATTATGCTGGAATATTTTCTGGATTTTGAACAGTATTTTCGTTCAAATTTATCTTTATATGAAAATTAGCTAAATTTCGATTACTTTTGAAACTGTAGCTATTTTTCAATTACCACAATCTGGCTATTTTTGAATTTCACCCCTCAAAATGTGCTTTGATTTTCTTCAAATGTCTTTTCAAACCGTAATTTTGAGTTATCCATTGATAGTAACGTTGTAAATAATGTCTAATCTTCACTAACTTTGAGCATTAGAACCTACACTCATAGCCTCACCCTCGAGCAACCTTTGAAAGCTTCAGCAATCAGCATCCTATGTTCACAATTTATTTTCCAATATCGTGGTGTTCGACTTGTATGCACCTTGATTTTTTTTTTTCGTCCACCAAAATATCACCTAACATGTTTGTTTTTGCTATGATTTGAACTTTGATTCTCAGGGATGAATTTATTTTAAGTGACTTTCAAGCATAAGTCATAAGTTATGAATTTTAATTTTGGGCTTTTTTGTCATTTTAGCTTAAAAACAAGTGCTTAAAAGCACTTTTTTACTTTATCCAAATACTACAAAATAGCTTAAAAGCATTTTGGCTTAAAACACATAAAATAAGTCAATCCAAGCAGACTCTTTCACTAGCTTAGCTTCATTGACCGCTAATGCTAAGTATCCCTTTGGATGAGCTTATTTTAAGTAATTTTTAAGCCAAAATAGATTTTAAGCCATAAGTGAAAATTTTGGTAAATCCTCTAAAGCCATGGTCAAAGTCATGTCAATAATTATTGGACTGAGAAAATATATTGTTTATGGAGTTTAAAATAACATCCCAATAAAAGAGGTAAAAGATCAAAAGCCGAACTTCCAAACTTGCCTATATATAACTTGATGAGGCAAAAGAGGTAACACTTAAGCACAAATACCAACTTTGCTTATGTTAGTAATTTGTGTTCAAAATCAGAAAATTTTGTAAAGTAAAAGAGAAACAAAAATACTGTTACATCCCTTAAATTTAACAATATTGATATCGTTATGTATATTTGATATGGTATTTTGAGTGGAATATTTTTTTGTAAAGAAGAAAAACTGGTTTGAAGAATATGATTTTATATAGTTATTAATATTACTACTTTTGTATATGTTTTAAATTTTACACAAAATATGAAAAAGTTTACGAGATTTTCTTTATTGTAAATAGAAATTATTTTCGCAGAAGAAAAGAAGATTGTCATTTTAAGAATTAAACATACGAATAAAATACTCTGTTAATGAGATTAGGAAACATAAAATTTGAGAAAATATATGTATTTTTACATAGATGTCACGACCCAAAACCTAATCATGGTCGTGATGGCGCCTATCGTGTTACAAGGCAAGCCTATTTCCCAAAATATTACTACTAATTTGATTATAAGAATTTAATAAAACATTTTCAATAATTTAAATCCTGATAAACTAAACCAACTCTATATATAAATAATATAAAATACGGAAACGAGTCTCAAATATCGGGGTGTGACTAAGTCATAAGTGTCTAAAACTATGAACTAAGATATATAAACTGTCTAACTGGCCAAAATAAGAAATGACAAAAGGAGTAACAAGGTCCTGCAGACGCTGGCAGCTACCTTGCAATCTCCACAGATAGCCGGCCTGAAATCAGCGATCGCCGCGCTCTAACTCACTTGGATCTGCACATAAAGTGCAGGGTGTAGTATGAGTACAACCAAATCAGTAGTAACAGAAATAACTAAGGAACTGAGCAGTAGTGACGAGCTAAGTAAAACAGTCCAATTATTTATTTTTCACAATTTAAAAATAACATGAATAAATAGGTAAATTCCATAACTCAGTAAATGACACAAAGAAATTTAACAGATAAATGCAGCAACAACACAAATAAATACAACCTCACAGTAGTGTCACTCTATCACTCAGCACTCACACTCATCACTCAACACACTCAAAACACTCAACACTTTGCGCTCACTAGGGGTGTGTACAGACTCCGGAGGGGCTCCCAAAACCCAAGAACTAAGCACGGACAACTCACGTGCCATCATATCAATATCTGGATCCGCACGGTCAACTCACGTGCTATGCGGACAACTCACGCGCTATGGTAACAATACCTGGACCCGCACGGTCAAATCACGTGCTACGCGGACAACTCATGCGCTATGATATTAATATCCTCACAACTAGGACCCCGGCCTCACTCAGTCATGTACCTCTCTAGCCTCACAATGCACCACCAATATGGGGACACAACCCACATCAAGTATCACAACATACCAGCAAAATAATAGAGACTGAGGTAAACATGTACAATAATTTCTATGACTGAGTACAAATAATGTGAGTATGAATAAAGCCTAAGCATGATCTCTAACATGAAGGCAGACAAGTTCAATAACAAGTAACTACGTAAACACAGATGATGGCCATGAGGCCTCACGGGATGGACCAAGTCTCCATCCCTCGAGGTATACACCCACACGCCCATCACCTAGCGTGGTATCACTACCAAACAATCACATGATATCAATTTCTCCTGGTTTATACCCTCAAAGCCAGAGTTAAAACTATTACTTACCTCACCCGCGTAAAATCCTACTCTGGGATGCCCTCGTCTCTGGAATCGGTCTCCAAAAGCTCCGAATCTATCCATACTCCGAATACTACTATCAACATAGTCTAAAGAATCGAATTCCACAATAAAAACTACAAAATATGCCAAAAATTCAAAATCGGCCAAAATCTAGCCCCGGGCCCACGTCTCAAAACCAGTCAACAATGGCAGAATCAAAACCCTCGTCCTTTCCGAGTCTAATCATATAAAATTTATCAAATTAAACTCCGTTTGGTCCCTCAAATCCCCACTTAAAACTCTCCAAAACTCAAACCCTAACTCCCTCAATTTCACTTTGAAATAATCAATCAAATCTCAACAACGAAGATGGATTCATGAATTATAATCAAAACCGAGTAGAAAACACTTACCCCAATTCCTATGGTGAAAATCGCCCAAATCCGAGCTCCCCAACTCAAAATATGACCGAATGAACAAAACCTAGTTTTATATATTTTTTTCCAGCTATTCTGCCTCATTCTTATACCAAACGATCCCAAAACTCATACTTTATGCCTCCAATGGATTCCTTGTGAAATTCTAGTCAAGTTAGGCTTTTGAATCACTCAATTTGACCTCATAATAAATGAGATATATAGGTTTTAATATTTGCAAATAGTGCAGATTTTAAAATACGCCTTTAGTGGCAATTGCGTAATTAATCTGAAAAATCTAGCAACCTAATTCTTAATAAAATGGCCATAAAATCTTATACGATGTTCAAATTTAACGATTCTTTATGCAACGGGTCCTTAATTACGATACAGATCTATGCTTCAATCAAAAAAAAGAAATCGGGGCTCATTTGTTCAATATGATATCATTTATGCTTGAAGAAACAACGTCGAAACATAAGAAAAACGAGCGCAACACAACTCAAACCTATCCGAAACTCACCCTAGGCCCTCAGGACCTTAACCAATAATTCCAACAAGTCATATATCACTACCCGAACTTAGTCGAACCTCCGGAATACCCAAAACAACACCAAAACACCAAATCGACCTCGAATTCAAGCCTAAGAACTTCTAAACTTCTAACTTTCGCCAATTCAAACCTAATTCTACCACGTACCTCCAAATTACATTCCGGACACACTCCTAAGTCTAAAATCATACAACTAAGCTAATCGAATCATAAAAATCCAAATCCGAATTCGTTTACTCATAAGTCAGCTTCAGGTTGATATTTCTAACTTAGCTTTCTAACTAAGAGACTAAGGGTCTCATTTCATTCCAAGATTAATCCGGACCCAAGACTACCAACTCGATACAACTCAACATAGCTGAACAATAGATAAAGAAGTATTAACGGGAGAAACAGGGCTATAACTTTCAGAACGACTGACCGGATCGTTACATTCTCACTCTTTTAAAAAAACGTTTGTCCTCGAACGAGTCTAGAAAGATACCTGGAGTCTCAAATAGGTGAAACCTTTACCAATACCTTCTCGTCACATTCAAATCTTATGAAATCATCTCGCAGTCACATCATACTCATCACGTATCCATCTAGCCACCATTTCCACTAATAGGGACACTACCGTACATATAGGTCCACAAGCATGCGCTCACACAATCAATGCCTCAGTGCTTAATCTACATTCAAAACCCGGCCTCAAGTCTTCCAGACTGACCTAACATCAACACATAGAAATCACATCTCGCACCTCATCTAGAGAATCACAATCCGTCGATGCACAACTGATACCGAGCGCTCATATGCACATATGAATGCATGGAAGAAATTCAAAGAGTTACACTTCAAGTTGAATCAATACCGCACAACAAGAATTCAAGAAGATGAAATTTTCCTAAAGGCAAGCCTCTAAAAGATAAGTACAGACGTGTCCGTATCGATCCGCAAGACTCTACTAAACCCGCTCATGACTCGTGAGACCTATGTGACCTAGGCTCTGATACCACCTTATCACGACCCAAAACCTAACCATGGTCGTGATGGCGCCTATCGTGTTACAAGGCAAGCTTATTTCCGAAAATATTACTACTAATTTGATTATAAGAATTTAATAAAATGTTTTCAATAATTTAATTCCTGATAAACTAAACCAACTCTAAATATAAATAATTTAAAATACGAAAACGAGTCCCAAACATCGGGTGTCACTAAGTCATGAGCGTCTAAAACTATGAACTAAGATATATAAACTGTCTAACTGTCCAAAATAAGAAATGACAAAAGGAGTAACAAGGTTCTGCGACACTGGCAGCTACCTTGCAATCTCCACAGATAGTCAGCCTGAAATCAACGATCGCCGCGCTCTAACTCACCTGGATCTGCACATAAAGTGCAGGGTATAGTATGAGTACAACCAACTCAGTAGTAACAGAAATAACTAAGGAACTGAGCAGTAGTGATGAGCTAAGTAAAACAGTCCAATTATTTAATTTTTACAATTGAAAAATAACAGGAACAAATAGGTAAATACCATAACTCAGAAAATGCCACAAAGAAATTTAACAGATAAATGCAGCAACAGCACAAATAAATGCAACCTCACAGCAGTGTCACTCCATCACTCATCACTCGCTCTCAGCACTCAACACACTCAAAACACTCAATACTCTGCGCTCATTGGGGGTGTGTACAGACTCCGGAAGGGCTCCTAAAGCCCAAGCGCTAAGCATGGACAACTTACGCGCTATGGTATCAATACCTGGACCCACACGGTCAATTCACGTGCTAAGCGGACAAATCACGCGCTATGGTATTAATATCCTCTCAACTAGGTCCTCGGCCTCTCTCAGTCATGTACCTTTCCAGCCTCACAATGCACCACCAATAAGAGAACACAACCCACATCAAGTATCACAATATATCAGCAAAATAATAGAGGCTAAGGTAAACATGGACAATAATTTCTATGACTGAGTACAAATAATGTGAGCATAAATAAAGCCTACGCATAATCTCTAACATGAAGTGTCACGACCCGGATTTCCCACCCTCGAGAGTCGTGATGGCGATTACTCGTGGAAGCTAGGCAAGCCGAATATTGTGAATTTATCTCCCATTTTATTTAAACATATTAAACAATGTAAAATACTAAGTAGCTAAACAACAGAATAAGGTTAAACAAGCGGAAAATGCGGAAGCCGAAACTTAATATTCCAACCGAAAGCTGCTACATAATTTGAAGTACAATACTACCCAGAACTGGAGTCACAGCTTCACAGACAGTCTAAGAACACTACAAACAAAGTCTGAATGAAATACATAAGTCTGTCTCTGAACAAGTAAAAACAGAAAAAAGAAAGATAGGAGGTGACGCCAAGGCCGCGGACGTCTGTTGGACTACCTCGGGTCGCCTGTTGGACTGTAGGCAGCAACCTCACTGCAGTCCAAACGCTCCGGTACTAGTATCTGCACACAGTGCATAGTGTAGTATCAGCACAATCGACCCCATGTGCTGGTAAGTTCCTAGCCTAACCTAGGCGAAGTAGTGACGAGGCTAGGACCCGACTACCAAATAAACCTATGCAGTTAAATAAATATACAACGAAAAAATAAAAGCAAATAATTACAGTTATAGATGGGGGGGGGGGGAACATGCTTTGGGGAATAACAGATAACAGTAGAATATCAGGAGGAATATAAAGAATTTGAAATCCAATTACTAATAGGGATAAGGAAAACAAATGCAGAATTCACTTTCATTTCACATTTTGTTGCAGGCATTCAACCCGATCCCATCTCATGTATCTCGTTGTAGGCGTACAACCCGATCCCATGTCATATATCTCGTTGCAAACATACAACCCGCTCCCATTTTGATATATCGTGTTGCAGGCGTGCAACCCGCTCCCATTTCATATATCTTGTTGCAGGCGTGCAACCCGATCCCATGTCATATATCTCGTTGCAGGCATGAAACCCGCTCCCATTTTATATATCTTGTTGCAGGCGTGCAACCCGCTCCCATTTCATATATCTTGTTGCAGACGTGCAACCTGCTCCCATTTCTTTTATCAACAACAATCATAAAAGGGTCCCAGCAAGGGAACAATAATATCAAAACAAACATCCCGGTAAAGGAACAATAATGATAATAATAACCCGACAAGGGAACAATAATGATAATAACCTCCTGGTAAGGGAACAATAATGATAAAAACATTCCGGCAAGGGAACAATAATGATAATCCTCATATGAAGCGTAATAAACCACAACGGAGTCATAACAAGTACAATACAAGACTCACGGGCATGCTTTATACCGACGTATAGATACCCGTCACCATGCCTATACATCGTACCCAACAAGTAACACGTAGAAAATAGGGCACAACTCCTAATCCCTCTAGCTAAGGTTAGACCAAACACTTACCTCGAACTTCCACGACCAACTCAAGCCTCAAACACTGCTTATCCTTTTGAATTTGGCTCCGAATCAATTGTATCTATACATAATCGACTTAATAACATCAATAAACGCTAACAATCCAATTCCAATTCTTAATTATAGATTTCCTATCATTCTTCCCAAAAAACTCAAAAATCGATCCCGAGCCCACTTGGTCAAAATACGAGGTTCGGACCAAAACCCGATCACCCATTCACCAACGAGCCCGAATATGTAATTAGTTCCAAAATCCGACCCCAAAACAAGGTCTAAATCCCAATTATACAAAAAGCCCTAATCTACCCAAATTCCTAATTTTCTACCCTTAAGAACATGATTTAGGCCTAGAAATCTAATGGGTATTAATGGAAATTGAAGAAAATGAGTCTAAGATTACATACATATGAATTTCTGGTGAAGTTCTCTTTCAAAAATCACCTAATTTGGAGTTTGGAAGAAGAAGTTATGAAATTTTTATTAAATCCCGCATGGTTTGTTACTGTTTAAAAATCACTGGGCAGGCCTTCATCGCGTTTTCGATAGGCCTGTCGCATTCGCAGTAGGACTGTCGCGTTCGCTATGTGTCAGGCCCAATTAACCATCGTGTTCGCGGAGCTTCAGCCCCCAGAGCCTTTACGTTCGCGTAGAGTAAAATTCCCCTCCCCCTGCCCAGGCCCAAAGGCCTTCGCGTTCGCGAAGGGAAACACCCCCAAAGCTTCGCGTTTGCGTCCTGTGTCTTGCGTTCGCATAGAAGGAAGTTTCCTTCAGCCTGACTTACCCTTTGTGTTCGCGAGAGTCCTTCCACGAATGCGAAGAACAACACACCAGAGCACCAGAAACTGAAAACCTGCATTTTTTCCCAAGTTTAAAACCTTCCGAAACATATCTGAAACTCACTCGAGCCCTCGGGGCTCCAAACCAAACATGCATACTAACTAAAAAACATCATATGAACTTATCCGTGCGATCAAATCGCCAAAATAATCTCTTAAACAACGAATTTAGCATAGAAATCTAAGAAAAATCTCATAACTTCCAAAGTATCAATTTTCACAACTACGGGTTTGAATCACCTCAAACGACTTCCGTTTCTTACCAAATTTAACAGACTCATCTTAAATCACATATAAGACCTGTACCGGGCTCCAGGACCAAAATACGGGCCCGATACCATCAAGTTTCAATCACATTTCATTTCCAAATCTCATAAATAATTCTAGAAAATAATTTTCTTTAAAAATTCATTTCTCGGGCTTGGGACCTCGAAATTCGATTTCGGGCATACGCCCAAGTACCATATTTTCCTACGGACCCTCTGGGACCGACGAATCACGGGTCCGGGTCCTTTTACCCAAAAATGTTGACCAAAGTCAACTTAAATCTATTTTAAAGTCAAAATTCATCATTTTCATAGATTTTCACATAATGGCTTTCTGGCTACGCGTCCGGACTGCACACGTAAATCGAGGTGATACAAAAAGAGGTTTTTAAGGCCTCGGAACATAGAATTCATTTTTAAAATAAGTGATGACCTTTTGGGTCATCACATTCTCCACCTCTAAAACAACCGTTCGTCCTCGAACGGACATAAGAAGGAAATGCCTGAGTCAGGGAAAAGATAGGGATAATGGCTCCACATATCGGACTCGGACTCCCAGGTCGATGCCTCAGCAGGCTGACCTCTCCACTGAACACGAAAAAAAGGAAAGCTCTTCGATCTCAACTGGCGAACCTGCTGGTCTAGAATAACTACCGGCTCCTTCTCATAAGACAAGTCCTTTTCCAATTGGATAGCGCTGAAATCTAACACGTGGGATGGATCGCCGTGATACTTCTGAAGCATGGATACATGAAACATTGGATGCACGACTGATAAGCTCGGCGGCAACACAAGTCTATAAGACACCTCTCCCACTCGATTAAGAATCTCAAACGGGCCAATAAACCTAGGGCTAAGCTTTCCCTTCTTCCCAAATCTCATCACGCCCTTCATAGGCGACACTCGAAGCAATACCCGCTCATTGACCATGAAAGCCAAATCACGAACCTTACGGTCGACATAATTCTTTTGCCTGGACTGAGGTGTACAAAGCCTATCCTGAATAATCCTAACCTTGTCCAAGGCATCCTGCACGAGATCTGTACCCAACAACCGAGCCTTCCTCGGCTCGAACCATCTAACCGGCGACCGACACCGCTTACCATATAAAGCCTCATAAGGAGCCATCTAGATACTCGACTGGTAGCTGTTGTTGTAGGCAAACTCTGCTAAAGACAAAAACTGATCCCACGAGCCTCCAAAGTCAATGACACAAGCTCGGAGCATATCCTCCAAAATTGGAATGGTCTGCTCGGACTTCCCGTCTGAGGACGAAATGATATGCTCAACTCAACATGTGTGCCCAATTCTCGCTGAACTACTCTCCAGAAACGTGAGGTAAATTACGTACCTCAGTCCAATATGATAGACACGGGCACACCATGAAGACGAACAATCTCCCGGATATAGATCTCAGCTAACCTCTCGGAAGAATAGGAGACTGCCATAGGAATGAAATATGCTGACTTGGTCAGCCTATCAACAATAACCCACACTGCGTTAAGCTTCTTCCGAGTCTATAGGAGTCCAACAACGAAATCCATAGTGATCCGCTCCCACTTCCACTAGGGAAGCTCAATCCTTTGAAACAAACCACCAGGCCTCTAATGCTCGTACTTAACTTGCTGACAGTTCAAACACCGAGCCATATATGCAACAATGTCCTTTTTCATTCTCCTCCACCAATAATGCTACCGTAAATCTTGATACATTTTTGCGGCGCCCGGATGAATAGAGTACCGAGAACTATGGGCCTCCTCTAAAATCAACTCTCGGAGTCCATCCACATTAGGCACACAAACTCGACCTGCAATCTCAGAACTCCATCATCTCCTAAGGTAAACTTCTTGGCACCTCTGTGCTGCACCGTGTCTCTAAGGACACACAAATGAGAATCATCATAATACCGATCTTGGATACGCTCCAATAAAGAAGAACGAGCGACTGTGCAAACTAACACATAGCTGGGCTCAAAAACATCAAACCTCACGAACTTATTAGCCAAAGCCTGAACATCCAAAGAAACGGTCTCTCACCGCCCGGAATGTAAGCAAGACTGCCCATACTGGCTGACTTTCTACTCGAAGCATCAACCACCACATTGGCCTTTCCCGGATGATATAAGATGGGGATATCATAGTCTTTCAACAGCTCCAACCACCTTCTCTGCCTCAAATTTAGCTCCTTCGTCTTGAACAAGTACTGCATACTCTTGTAATCCGTGAACACCTCACATGCCACGCCATACAGATAATGCCTCCAAATCTTTAACACGTGAACAATGGCTGCCAACTCCAAATCATGAACTGGATAGTTTTTCTCATAAATCTTCAACTGCCGCGAAACATAGGCAATGACCTTGCCATCTTGCATCAACACTGCACCAAGTCCAATACGAGATTCATCACAATAAACTGTATAAGGCTCTGAACCTGTGGGCAAAGCCAACATTGGTACCGTAGTCAAAGCTGTCTTGAGCTTCTGAAAGCTCGCCTCACACTCATCAAACCATCTGAACTGCGCACCCTTCTAGGTCAACCTGGTCATCGAGGCTGCAATAGACGAGAACCCCTCTACAAACCGACGATAATAGCCTGCCAATCCCAAGAAACTCTGAATCTCTATAGTTGATGATATTCTAGGCCAGTTCTTGACTGCCTCAATCTTTTTTGGATCAACCTGAATACTCTCTGTTGATACAACATGACCCAGGAATGCAAATGAACTCAACCAGAACTCACACTTCAAAAACTTGGCATACAACTGACTATCCCTCAAGTCTGAAGAACCACTCCAAGATGCTACTTGTACTCCTCCCGGCAGCGGAAGTAGATCAAAATATCATTAATGAAGACTATCACGAACGAATCCAAGTAAGGCCTAAACACTCGGTTCATCAAATTCATAAAAGATGCTGGGGCATTTGTCAACCCGAATGACATCACCAAGAACTTATAATGCCCGTACCGAGTGCGGAAAGCTGTCCTAGGGACATCGGATACCCTAATCCTCAACTGATGGTAGCCAAATCTCAAGTCAATCTTCGAAAATACCTTGGCACCCTGAAGCTGATCAAACAAATCATCAATCCTCGGCAACATATACTTATTCTTGATTGTAACCTTGTTCAACTGCCGGTAATCTATACACATTCGCATCGATCCATCCTTCTTCTTAACAAACAATACCGGCGCACCCTAAGGAGAAACACTAGGTCTAATGAAACCTTTTTCAAGCAAGTCTTGCAACTGCTCCTTCACCTCTTTCAACTCAGGCGGGGCCATACGATACGGCGGAATAGAAATGGGCTGAGTGCCCGGAGCCAAATCAATGCAGAAGTCAATATTCTTGTTGGGTGGCATACCAGGCAGGTCTGAAGTAAATAACTCAGGGAACTCACGAACAATAGGCATAGAATCAATAGAAGGAACCTCATCACTAATATCACGAACATATGCCAAATAGGCCAAACACCCCTTCTCGACCATACGCCGAGCCTTCAGATAAGAGATGACATTATGGGTAGAATAACCAAGAGTCCCTTTCCACTCTAAATGAGGCAAACATGGAAAGGTTAAGGTCACAGTCTTTGCATGGTAGTCCAAGATAACGTGGTAAGGTGATAACTAGTCCATCCCTAATATGACATCAAAATCAACCATGTCCAGCAGAAGCAAATCTACACGAGTCTCAAGACCTCCAATCACAACTATACATGAACGATGGACTCGATCTACCACAATAGAATTACCTACCGGTGTAGACAAAAAAATAGGAGCACTCAAATAATCACTAGGCATGACCAAATACAGTGCAAAATAAGACGACACATAAGAGTATGTAGATCCTGGATCAAATAAAACTGAAGCATCTCTACTACAAACCAGAACAATACCTGTGATAACTGCATCGGAAGCCTCAGCCTCAGGCCTGGCTGGAAGAGCATAACATCGGGGCTGGGTCCCTCTACCCTGAACTACATCTCTAGGACGGCCTACTACTAGCTGGCCTCCACCTCTAGCGGCCTGAGCTCCACCTCTAATATCTCTACCTCCACCTCTAGAACCTCTAACCCCACATCTAGCTGGCTGGGCAGGCTGTGGAACACTCGGTGCCTGAACCATGGAACGGGAACCCTGCTGCTGAGAGATTGCTCGGTTATCGAGGGCAATAGCTAGCAATGTGCCTTGTGTCACCACAAGTAAAACAAGCCCTCGGCTACTGGGGATGACAGCTCTGAAAACTCTAAAGCGGTGGTGCACTAATAGGAGCTGATGGTGCACTATAGGACTACTGATCAGAATACTGCATATGAGAACCACGACCACCTGAAGCACTGTGAGAAACCTGAACTGCCGACAGAAAAGGCCTATCAGGATGGCCTCTACCATATGAATCCTTGCCTCCAGATGAGGTGCCACTAAATCTACCTGAATGACGAGGCCTCTTGTCAGACCCCTGACCACCTTCCTGCGACAGAACCATCTCCACTCCCCTAGCCACATTGGCCACCTCTTGAAAAGAAATCTCACTCACTGTCTCTCTAGCCATCTAAAGTCGAATAGTCTGGATAAGTCCCACAATGAACCTCCTCACCCTCTCTCTCTCGGTGGGAAGTATGATAAGAGCATGACGGGCCAAGTCAATGAATTTGGTCTCATACTAAGTAACAGTCATAGAACCCTGCTGGAGACACTCAAACCGCCTCCAATAGATCTCTCTCTGAGTGATGGGGAGAAACTTTTCCAGAAATAGCTAAGTAAACTGCTCCCAAGTCAAAACTGGTGATCCGACTGGTCTAGCCAAACAATAATCCCTCCACCAAGTCTTGGCGTAACTAGACAAACGAAAAGTAGAAAAATCGACCCCATTGGTCTCTACTATCCCCATGTTCCTTAGAACCTCATGACAACTATCTAGATAATCCTGGGGATCCTCAGAAGATGCACCGCTGAAAGTAGTAGTGAATAGCTTGGTGAACTTGTCCAATCTCCACAAAGCATCGGCAGACATAGCTGCTCCATCACTGGTCTGAGCTGCCACACCGGGCTGAACTTCTCCAACTGGCTAAGTGGCTGGAGTCTTGAACTGGGGAGCCATCTTCTCTGGAGTGAGAGTAGCTGGAGTCTGTGCTTCTCCTCCAACCTGAGAGATGGCTGGTGCTACAGGAAGCAAGCTTGCGCGGGTGACACTCTCCATAAGGCCCACTAGACGGACCAAAGCATCCTGGAGTACTGGGGTAGCAATAAACCCCTCTGGGACCTGAGCTGGGCCCACTGGAACTGTCTAGGACACAACCTCATCATCAAAGTCAACCTAAGGCTTTGTCACTGGTGCTGCTGCTCTAGGTTGAGCTCTGCCCTTACCTCGGCCTCTAGCATGCTCTCTGCCCCTCATGGGAGATGCTGTTGGGGGCTCGGGCTGCTGATCGGTGGATGAGGAAGTGCTTGTTCTCGCCATCTGCAAAAGAACAGAGTAGAAATTCAATTAGCATTGAGAAACCAAACCGCACGACAGGAAAGAATAAATGCAAAGCTTTTCCTAACTCCGTAGCCTCTAGAGGATAAATACAGACATCTCCATACCGATCCCTCAGACTCTACTAAGCTTGTCTATGAATTGTGAGACCCATATAACCTAGAGCTCTGATACCAACTTGTCACGACCCAGATTTTCCACTCTCGGGAGTCGTGATGGCGCCTACTCGTGGAACTAGGTAAGACGAATATTGCGAATTTATCTCCCATTTTATTTAAACATATTAAACAATGTAAAATAATAAGTAGTTAAACAACAGAATAAGGTTAAACAAGCGGAAAATGCGGAAGCCGAAACTTAATATTCCAACCGAAAGCTGCTACATAATTTGAAGTACAATACTACCCAGAATTGGAGTCACAACTTCACAGATAGTCTAAGAACACTACAAACAAAGCTGAATGAAATACATAAGTCTGTCTTTGAACAAGTAAAAGATGGAGAAAAGAAAGATAGGAGGTGACGCCAAGGCCCGCAGACATCTGCAGGACTACCTCGGGTCGCCTATTGGACTGAAGGAAGCAACCTCACTGTGGTCCAAATGCTCCGGTACCAGTATCTGCACACAGTGCAGAGTGTAGTATCAGCACAACCGACCCCATGTGCTGGTAAGTACCTAGCCTAACCTCAGCAAAGTAGTGACGAGGCTAGGACTAGACTACCAAATAAACCTGTGCACTTAAATTATATACAACGAAAAAATAAAAGCAGATAATTACAGTTATAGATAGGAGGGGAAAAACATGCTTCGGGGAATAACAGATAACAACAGAATATCAGGAGGAATATAAAGAAATTGAAATCCAATTACTAACAGGGATAAGGAAAACAAATGCAGAATTCATTTTCATTTTACATTTTGTTGCAGGCGTGCAACCCGATCCCATCTCATGTATCTCATTGCAGGCGTGCAACCCGAACCCATGTCATATATCTCGTTGCAGGTGCGCAACCCACTCCCATTTCATATATCTCGTTGCAGGCGTGCAACCCGCTTCCATTTCATATATCTTGTTGCAAGCGTGCAACCCGACCCCATGTCATATATCTTGTTGTAGGCGTGCAACCCGCTCCCATTTCATGTATCTCGTCGTACGCATGCAACCAACTCCCATCTCATATATCTTGTTGATGACGTGCTACCCGCTCCCATTTCTTTTATCAACACCAATCATAAAAGTGTCCTAGCAAGGGAACAATAATATTGAGAAAAACATCCCGACAAGGGAACATAATGATAATAATATCTCGGCAAAGGAACAATAATGATAATAACCTCCAGGCAAGGGAACAATAATGATAACAACATCCCGGCAAGGGAACGATAATGATAATCCTCATATGAAGCGCAATAAACCACAACAGAGTCATAACAAGTGAAATACAAGACTCACGGGCATGCTTGATACCGACGTGTAGATACTCGTCACCATGCCTATGCGTTGTACCCAACAAGTAACACTTAGCAAATAGGACACAACTCCTAATCCCTCAAGCTAAGGTTAGACCAAACACTTACCTCGAACTTCCACGACCAACTCAATCCTCAAACACCGCTTTTCCTTTTGAATTTGGATCCAAATCAATTATATCTAGACATAATCGACTTAATAACATCAATAAATGCTAAACAATCCAATTCCAATGCTTAATTATAGATTTCCTATCGTTCTTCCCAAAAAGTCAAAAATCGACCCCAGGCCCGCTTGGTCAAAACACGAGGTTCGGACGAAAACCCAATCACCCATTCACCCACGAGCCCGAATATGTAATTAGTTCCAAAATCTAACCTCCAAAATGAGGTCTAAATCCCAATTCTACAAAAAGCCCTAACTCCACCCAAATCCCTAATTTCTACCCTTAAGAACATGATTTAGGCCTACAAACCTAATGGGTGTTAATAGAAATTGAAGAAAATGAGTCTAAGATTACATACCTATGAATTTGTGGTGAAGTTCTATTTCAAAAATCGCCCAATTTGGAGTTTGGAAGAAGAAGTTATGAAATTTATGTTAAATCCCGTATGGTCTGTTACTGTTTAAAAATCACTGGGCAGGCCTTCATCATGTTCGCGATAGGCCTATCGCGTTTGCGATGGGTCAGGCTCAATTAACCATCGCATTTGCGATACAAGGCTCATGTTTGCGGAGCTTCATCCCCCAGAGCCTTTGCGTTCGCGGTCGTGTGGACGCGTTCGCGTAGAGTAAAATTCCCCTCCCCCTGCCCAGGCCCAAAAGCCTTCGCGTTCGTGATAGCAGGCCCTTGTTCGTGAAGGGAAACACCCCCAAAGCTTTGCATTTGCATCCTTTGTCTCGCGTTTGCGTAGAAGGAAGTTTCCTTCAGCCTGACTTACCCTCCGCGTTTGCAAGAGTCCTTCCGCGAACGCGAAGAACAACATACCAGAGCACTAGAGACTGGAAACTTGCAATTTTGCCCAAGTTTAAAACCTTCCGAAACCTATTCGAAACTCACTCGAGCCCTCGGAGCTCCAGACCAAACATGCATACTAACTCAAAAACATCATATAAACTTATCCGTGCGATCAAATCGCCAAAATAATCTCTTAAACAACGAATTTAACATGGAAATCTAAGAAAAATCTCAAAACTTCCAAAGTATCAATTTTCACAACTACGGGTCCGAATCACCTCTAACGACTTCCGTTTCTTACCAAATTTCACAGACTCATCTTAAATCACATATAGGACATGTATCGGGATCTAGAACCAAAATACAGGCCCGATACCATCAAGTTTTAATCACGTTTCATTTCCAAAACTCATAAATAATTCCTGAAAATAATTTTCTTTAAAAATTCATTTCTCAGGCTTGGGACCACGGAATTCAATTCCGGGCATACGCCCAAGTCTCATATTTTCCTACGGACCCTCCGGGACCATTGAGTCATGGGTCTGGGTCCGTTTACCCAAAAATATTGACCGAAGTCAACTTAAATCCATTTTAAAGTCAAAATTCATCAGTGTTCACAGATTTTCATATAATGGCTTTTCGGCTACACGCCTTGATTGCGCACGCAAATTGTGGTGATGAAGAAAGATGTTTTTAATGCATCAGAATACAGAATTTATTTTTAAAACAATTGATGACCTTTTAGGTCATCATATGAAGGCAGATAAGTTCAACAACAAGTAACTACGTAAACACAAATGATGGCCATGAGGCCTCATGGGACGGACCAAGTCTCCATCCCTCAAGGTATTCACCCGCACGGCCGTCACCTAGCGTGGGCATCACCACCAAACAATCACATATTATCAATTTCTTCGGGTTTCAACCCTCAAAGCCAAATTTAAAACTGTTACTTATCTCAACCACGTAAAATCTTACTCCAAGATGCCCTCGTCTCTGGACTCGGTCTCCAAAAGCTTCGAATCTATCCATAATCAGAATATTACTATCAACATAGTCTAAAGAATTGAATTCCACAATAAAAAATGCAAAATATGCCAAAAATCCGAAATCGGCCAAAACCTGGCCCCTGGGCCCACATTTTGAAACCAGTCAACAATGGCAGAATCAAAACCCTCGTCCTCTCCCGAGTCTAACCATATAAAATTTATAAAAATCAAACTCCGTTTGGTCCCTCAAATCCTCACTTAAAACTCTCCAAAACTCTAGCCCTAACTCCCTCAATTTCACTTTGAAATAACCAATCAAATCTTAACAACGAAGATGAATTCATGAATTATAATCAAAACTGAGTATAGAACACTTACCCCAATTCCTATGGTGAAATCTCCTCCAAAATCGGCCAAATTCGAGCTTCCTAACTCAAAATATGACCGAATGAACAAATCCTAGATTTATATATTTTTCTTCCATCGATTCTGCCTTATTTCTCATGCCAAACAATTCCGAAACTCGTATTTTATGCCTCCAATGGATTTCTTGTGAAATTCTAGTCAAGTTAGGCTTTTGAATCACTCAATTTGACCTTATAATGAATGAGATATGTTGGTTTTAATATTTGCAAATAGTGCAGATTTTTAAATACGCCGTCAGTGGCAATTTTGTAATTACTCTGAAAAATCTAGCAACCTAATTCTTAGTAAAATGACCATAAAATCCTTGTACGATGTTCAAATTCGACGATTTGTTTTGCTACGGCTTTGTAATTACGATACAGATCTAATGCTTCAATCAAAAAAGAAATCGGAGCTCATTTGTAACATGATATTATTTATGCTTGAAGAAACGACGTCAAAATATAAGAAAAGCGAGCGCAACACAACTCAAACCTATCCGAAACTCACCCAAGGCCCTCGGGACCTCAACCAATAATTCAAACAAGACATATATCACTACCTGAACTTACTCGAACCTCCGAAACACCCAAAACAACACCAAGACACCAAATCAACCTCAAATTCAAACCTAAGAACTTCTAAACTTTCAACTTTTGCCAATTCAAGCCTAATTCTATCACGGACCTCTAAATTACATTCCTATAACAACTCGACCGGTCGTTTTGAGCTTTTGCACTTCGATCGCCAGTTCTCCGGCATGACTAGCCCCGTGTGATGTATTATGACTTATGTAAATCGTTGGTTTTGGTTTTCAGGTAATCGGAATGAATTTGGAAGAATAGTTCTCAATTTGAAGCTTAAAGTTAGAAAGGTTTGACTGAGTTTTGACTTGTTAGTATATGATCTTGGATTGTGCTTGGGCCGTAAGGGTCCCCTCCCGGAGTCTGTACACCCCGAGTGAGCGCGGGTACCCTGAGTGAGTGATATATTAATTATTCCACGAGATGACTTGTTATTGCGCTTGGGCCATAAGGGGCCCCTCCCGTAGTCTGTACACCCCTAGTGAGCGCGGGTACCTAGTGAGATATGTGATATAACCTGAGGGGCTGTTGTTCTTCCATGTTATGCCCGAGGGGTGGTTCTTGATTTATATTATGCCCGAGGGGCTGATTACGAGTGATTGTGAGGTAGTCCGAGGGGCTGGTTCTGTTGATATTACGCATGAGGAGCGGTTTATGGTACATGTATTGCCCGAGAGGTTGTTTATGTTTCCATCCTTCTTACTCATTGTTTTATCACTCGTTTGAAACTATTGAAAGTTATTTTAAAAGGTTTTTACGGAAACTGAGCTTGATTTACGCAATAAATGATTTCTATACTGTTTTGGAAAGGTACTGCAATTGATGTAGTGTTACGCTGTGTTTTACGTGTTTTCTTATTGCTCAGCTTTCATTTACCTTTATTACTTATTGAGTTGGAGTACTCACACTACTCCCTGCACCTTGTGTGCAGATTCAGGTATTTTTGAACCCGGTAGCGGGTGTTGATTGCTCTAAGGCAGAGTCGTCGGAGTTTAGCAAGGTAGCTGCCCGACGTTCGCAGCATAACTTTTCTCCCTCTTTTTTTTATTAGACTGTATTCAGTACATTTTTAGACTTTTCATTGTATTCAAGCCTTAGTAGATGCTCGTGACTTGTGACACCTCGATATCGGGCTTGTATATTATTTCTGCACTATTTATTTAGGCTTATATTATGAAATATTTGTTTAAATTAAAGGCTTAAACATGATTCTTATTGATAAATGGTTAATTTGGGAGTTGTGTCGGCTGACCTAGTTTCATGATAGGAGCCATCATGACCGGGTCAGTTTTAGGGTCGTGACAAGTTGGTATCAGAGCCTAGGTTACATAGGTCTCATGAGTCATGAGCAGATTTAGTAGTGTAACGGCCCGACCAGTCGTTTTAAGTTTTTGCACTTTGCTCGCCAGTTCTCGGGCATGACTTGCCCCATGTGATGTATTATGACTTATGTAAATTGTTGGTTTTGGTTTTCAAGGTAATCAAAATGAATTTGGAAGAACATTTCTCAATTTGTTGCTTGAAAATTTAAAGGTTTGACCAAGGTTTGACTTGCTTGTATATGATCTCGGATTGGAATTTTTATGATTTGGTTAGCTCCGTTAGGTGATTTGGGACTTAGGAGCGTGATCGGAATGTATTTTGGAGGTCCGTGGAAGGTTTAGGGTTGAATTGGTGAAATTGAGATTTTGGCATTTTCCGGTTGATAGGTGAGATTTTGATATAGGGGTCGGAATGGAATTCCGAAAGTTATAGTAGCTCCGTTGTGTCATTTTTGACGTGTGTGCAAAATGTTAGATCATTCGGACGTGGTTTGGTTGGGTTTTTGATCAAAAGCATGATTCTGAAGAATTTGGAAACTTAGGCTTGAATCCGATGTATTTTGGTTGATACGATGTTGTTGGAAGTGTTTTGAAGATTGGTATAAGTTCAAATAAGGCTATGGGATATGGTTGTGCCTTTGGTTAAGGTCCCGGGGGCCTCAGGATGATTTCGGATAGTTATCGGGAAACCGAACTTGGAGTTTTGCAGCAGAAAATTTGCTGCCTCTGTTGTTTCCGCACCTGCGGATTTGGTGACCACAAGTGGGATGTCGCTGGTGCATAATGGAGACCGCAAAGCGATGCTGGCCGCTGAAATAGAGACTTTGACTGCATCTGCGAGGCCGCAGGTGCGGTACATGGGTTGCAGATGCAAAATCTAAAAGAGTAAGTGGAATCCGCAGAAGCGGGTGCTTTTTCACAGAAGCGGAAGCGCAGGTGCACTTATGGGATCGCAGGTGCGGAAGTGCTGGGCAGAATATATAAAAATACCCCTTCGCGATTTTCAGTCATTTTGTTCACCATTTTTGTGCGATTTTGTAGCTCCAAGCTGTGATTTCAATAGGAGATCAAGTATTTCCATAGAGGTAAGCTACTTGGGCTTTATACCTTGTGTTTATGGTGGTTATTTCATTATTTAATCATGAAAAATCAGTGGAAAATTTGAGGAAGAGTTGGGAAATTAGGGCTTGAAATTGGAGAGTGGATTTTGAGAATTTGAGTGAACATATGAGGTCAGATTTTGGTAAATTTGATATGTATGAACTCGCTAGAGGATGGGGATTCCATTGATGTTAATTTTATTGAGTTCCGAGACGTGGGCTCCTGGGCCGGGTTTGAGCAATTTCGTGATTTGATGCAAATTGGATATTTTCGAGTGGACTTTGTTCCCTTAGCATATTTTAATAGTTATGTTCTGATTGTGGCTAGATCTGGAGCATCCGGAGGTCGATTCGTGAGGGCAAAGGCATCGCGGGCTAGAGTTTGGACCGGATCGAGGCAAGTAATGATTGTAAATACTGTCCTCAGGGTTTGAAACTCCGGATTACACATCGTTGTGTTACTTTGAGGTGACGCACACGCTAGATGACGAGTGTGGAGTGGTGCACCATTGGGGCTTGTGATTTGGTCCATCCCATACGACTGTTAAGTCGCGTATTTGATTTGAAATCTTATGACATTCCATGTTTTAGAGATTTATATTATATTTTGGGTTGTATGCCATGTTTGGGGCCTTGTGCCGACCTGCTCAGACCCTTAGGGGCACTTTCACTATTTTTCCTCACTCTATTTGTTTTGAAAGCATATTCTCAGTCATGTTTTACCTGTTTATTGTTTAAACCTGGTTTTTTCACTTTATTTCTTAAAAATGTGAAAACTGTTTGGGCTGAGTTCCCTATTTTACTGATGGTCCGAGTGATTGTGAGGTTGATGACTGAGATAGACCGAGGTTCTGATTGTGAGGTTGATGACTGAGATAGATCGAGGGTTTGATTGTGAGGTTAATGCCTGAGAGGGGTCGACGGGATTGGGCTGCACGCCACACTGATATGTTGGATCGGGCTACATGCCGCAACGATAGAGCGCTTGGGCTGTAGGAGCCCCTCCGGAGTCTGCACACCCTCAGTGAGCGCAGTTGACTATATATATGGATCGGGTTGCATGCCGCAGCAGTTATTATATGGTACCTATTGAGTGTGAATGTTAAGTGTGAGCATTGATTGGTAAGAGTTGAGTCACAAGTGACTGAGAGGCTCGCCCGAGGGGCTACATAGATATACATGTTCATGAGTGATGCTTTGCCTGAGGGGCTGGTTTATGAACTTACTATTTTCATTCCTATTTAAGTGAGTTTCTATTGAACATGTTGATTTGATCACTACTTTCACAGATCTTTAAACCGAGCCTCTATTGAAAATATTGAACAAACGTTTTAAATAATCTTTCATTTAAACTGAAGTTTCTTTGTTATGAAATGGGTTGTGAAATTTCTATTTTGCTCGAGGGGTGGTATGCGAACTATGTTTTGCCCAAAGGGCCGATTATGGTTTTTATCTCTTTTATTATAAATTGTATTGAACCACTACTGAAACTGTTGGGAAGCAATTTCAAATGATTTTTACCGAAAGCTGGGTTTAAAATGAGACGATTGACTCGTATTTTGATTTGAAAGCCTGTTGTGCTTATTGAGTTTATCATAAATGTGGATTCATTGTTTCCTACTGCTCAGTCTTTATTTACTCTTATTACTTACTAGGTTGGAGTACTCACATTACTCCCTACACCTCGTGTGCAGATTCAGGTATTTCAGAACCCGGTAGCGAGTGTTGATTGCTCAGACGCGGAGTCATCAGAGTTAGCAAGGTGGTTGCACGACGTTCGTAGCACTGCTTCCTTCCTCTCATTTTATTACTGTATTTGGTACATTTTTAGACTCTTTTTGTATTCATACCTTGGTAGATGCTCATGACTAGTGGCACCCCGATGTCGGGCTTGTGTAATTATTCCGCATTTTTCTTTTAAATGTTCATTATGAAATTATTGGTTTATAAATGGTATAAAAACAACTTTTAATAGAAAATGGTTAATTTGGGAATTGTGTTGGCTGGCCTTGTCTTCACGAGAGGCGCCATCACGACCGGGACCGATTTGGGGTCATGACCAGTTGGTATCAAAGCCTAGGTTACATAGGTCTCACGAGTCATGAGCAGGTTTAGTAGAGTCTCGCGGATCGATATGGAAACGTCTGTACTTATACTCGAGATGTTGCAAAACCTTTAGGAAAAACTTCACATTCTTGAATTCTTATCGTGCGTCCTTGATTCAGCTTGAAAAGTACCTCTTGAAATTCCTTCCATGCGTTCGTATGCGTGCATGAGTGCTCGGTATCAGATGTGCATCGATGACTTGTGATCCCTGATCGAGGGGCGAGATGTGATCTTTGTTTGTTGATGTTGGGCCAGTCTGGAGGACTCGAGGCCGGATTTTTGCCTATAGCTTGAGCACCGAGGTGCTGATTATGTGAGCAAGTGTTTTTGAAATTATATGTTCAGTATTGCCTTGTTGGTAGCGGTAATGACTGGATAGTTACGTGATTAGTGTGATGTGACTGCGAGATGTATTCATATGATTTGGAAGTGATGAGAAGGGTCTGCGAGAGGATAGAAGAACTATTAGGTGCTTGATTTTCATCTCGATTTGAGGTATAGCCCCAAGTTATAAGTGTGTGAAGAATCTTTTCATGTGTTCTAGTTGGGAGTGAAATAAATTTCATGTTACGGTATGAGTTCAAACTCGGGAAGATTAAGTGACTACTTAATGCTTATGACAGTGGAAGCTATACAAAAATATTAGTTTGAGGCCAAGCAGGTGGGGTTATCTCCTGTAGAGTATTCTGAGGTTGTGTGATCCTCATGTTGTCTGTTTGAAGATCTCATTTACAAGTGAAATATAAGTGTTGAAAATTTAAATTTGGGATGCTTAAGAGAGTGGGCTTAACTGTTGCGAGGATGAATGCGAGATTGCAGAAGATTCAAAGTACCAGATGGTTTGTGTTTCATGAGCTTGTGAATGATTGAGTTTAAATCTCACTATGGTATTATGGCAGCAATAGAGTATATGCGTTATGAGTTATTGGGTGTGTTTTAGTCTATGGCTTCGTGCCAAGTGGGGGAGTACGCTATTGATTAGTTGATTGCACGGTTATGTGCTATATTGGTTCCAGTGTGAGGCGTACTGGTGAATCAGTTATGGCTTACGGAGATTTAGACCGAGGATGGCTCGAGTAAAGGAAAATTTTTGACAAAGGTTATGTCAGGCTTAATAGGTGTATGAGATTCACGACATGTCTTGAGTTTTTGTTGGTAATGGATGCTCGGTGCATAGAGCAGGAAGTTGCTTGATTGTTCTAGGATGAGGTTACACTCTGCGGTGTCGAGGTACTATTGAGGCACGGGTGGTTCTGTTCGTTTGATCAGGCTAATTGCAGTTTGAGTAGAGTGAATGACTCTCAAGAATGGTTCTAATGTGTTCAAGATTTTACATGTAACAATGGGGTATTTTCAAGTTGTATGTGTGGCTAGGAACTGAGTGTTCATTGGAAGATGTCAAGACTTGTGGTATTTTCTATATTAATTATGGGATTCTATGTATCAGCATCAGGAAGGTAAAGGTAATGGATTTAGATTCATAGGAAGTCTCTTCAGAGTAAAGTATTTAGAAGGTGGTTCTTTTGGGAATATTTAAGAGAGTTTCAGCGGCTTATGAGCCTTAGACGGTATGGTTTTGTGCTTGGATCTCGTGTGGTAAGTCTGGGTTGAGAAATTGTAATGTTATAGAAAGAATGAGTATCAAGTTGAAGGTAAGTCAGAAGGGAACTCAGATAGATGGGATAGCTTGGTAGTGTCCTGGATCGATGTGGTAAGGACATGATTAGTTATTTGGATGCTTATGATGTAATGAGTTTATACAGGTGGTTAGCGACAATGCTTTTGGGTTTTAGTGGCCTACGTAGCTTGGTTGAGTTGGAAGGATTCAGTTCTGACGGTTTTGTTTTGTGCGAATGGAATTCAGAAAGTTCTCGATAATTCTACCACAGTTAGAGGTGTGTATTTTACCACGAGCATGAAGAGCATGGGATGTATAATGATTTTCTCCCAACTGAGGTCTAATAGAAAAGTTCTTGGCTAGTTGAGTACGTAGTTGCATGCGGCTCGAAATGGATATGAAGTTCTCAGGTTTACCTTAGGACGGTATGGTATAGGCAATGTAAGGCCCCGTGAATTTCCTACTCAGAACCCCGAATCCCGTGGTGCCAAGTTAGGATCATGTGTTAGGATTCATAAAAAGCTCGCCGCGTTCGGACCCCTTTGGATTGAACAGTGCATTAGAAAGTCAAGAAATAATGTTTTCCAGAGAAGTGCGATTTTGTGGTCAAGAATGCGATCACATATCGGGAATGCGGACCGCATAGGGGGCATAGTCACCACAAAGTGAGTCAGTGTGTTAGTCAAATTTGAGTTTAAATATGCGGTCCATTATGCAATCGCATAACTGATATGTGGACCACATAGTCATCGCATAATTTCCTTGGGATTTTGTAAGGAGCAGTTCTACAGTGCATTATGCAACCGTAGAACGGGTATGCGGACCGCATTTCTGCCTCATACCCAGACAGAATGTTCAGGTTTTGGGAGCACTTTTGCGGTCCATTCTGCAGGCCGCATTTCCACTTTGCGATCGCAAATGCGATCACAGACCTGACTCGGGGCTCCAATTTTCTAAATTTTAAACCCGACCCCTTATCGATATATTCGGTGTTATAGCTCATTTTGAGCATATTTCCTGATGCTTTTAGAGAGAGAGAGAGAGAGAGGGTCTTAGAGAGGGAAGTGCTTCCCATCAAATTATTCCATGAAATCTTGCTAAATCTTTGAAGATAATCAAGTGAGGTCACCTAAATCTTCATCCTAATAGGTAAGATTTCATTACCTCAGCTCTTATTCCTATGCTCAGCAATAAGGAATCACTAGTGAAGTAATTCATGGGTAAAAGAATGAATTTCTTTCATGCATATCACACCATAGAATATTGGGAGGTAGTGAACTAAAAAGAAAGCAAGAGGGGTATAAAATGATAGAAATTTCTCTCAAAAGGGCCTAGGATCACAATGCACCTTTAGTGTTTGATAGTATGCTCAAAACAAACTAGAATCTCAATCTCGTCTCTAATTCTCCGTTTAATTTGTAATTCTTACACAATAGATCGAAGTGCTAAAATTTCCAGAATTTTGTAAGGAATAAGGAAAGCTTTATTGAGGTATGTATGGCTAAAACCCCGTCTTTTAGAATTTGAGCTTCATCGTTGGTTATGTGAGTACGGTAAGATTAAATTGAATTGTTGTATTGATTGCTATTTCACTTGACTTGGTGATTCAACCTTATATGTGTGGAAACTGTGTCTCAAATTGATCAACATGCTATTCTTGATAATTTGAAAAGGTGCAAGGACTATGAATCATGTATCGAAATGCTTAGACCTTAGATTGAAATTGAAGTGCGTTGTTGTGCCATTTACATGAAGTCTCATCTACGCCTACAACCTTATTTGCTCTTGTGTGCCATACTCTCTTGAATTACAAACCTAATGTTGAAAATGGGAACAATGTGGAACGTGAATTGTGGAATGTGAAAATTGTGCCCCCAAGTGCCGATAAACTAATCCATGTGTAACCAAAGATTGGAGTGAGATGAATTATGGAAAATGGTAATGCCTCGGTAAGGCATCCTACCCAATTGGGCCGTGATCGGACGCCATGACATATACATATGGCGGTTATGCATTGATGATTGAAACTGAAAAGTGTGAATAGAATATTGGTAACGTCTCCGGGAGGCGGCCTAGCCGATCGGGTCGAGATCGGACTCCACTCAAGATAACGGTGGTAACGTGAACGATGTGGAACAATATGAAATGCGCAACTAAAGGCTATGGAAACATGATGAGAAGGTTGTGTAATTCTTTAACTAAAGGCTATGGAAACATGATGTGAAGGTTGTGTAATTCTTTCATGTTGATAATGTTGTGATCGTTTAAAGCTTTGAAGTGATACTTGTGATTTCCTTATTTGTGTATGAAAGTTCTTTCTAATTTGATGGACTTTAGTTATACATACTAGTGCTATTTGATGGCACTAATGTCCCTTTTGCTGGGGGCGCTACATTTTTTTTAAATGAATGTTGGTGGCTCCATAGCGGATACTGCCGATTATGTGTAGCAGAGCATCCTTTTCTCAAAATCTTGGTGAGCCCCTTCCTCCTTCAAGGGGTCATGTGACACACCTTTTGTTATAGACATCCATTTTGAGGTATAGCCGGGGCCTTGTTGCCGACGTTGTTATCACTGTCTTTTGTATTCTTAGAGGCTCCGTAGACATATGTGTGGGTTATGTACGGGCGTTGGATGGGTCTACGAACTATGATGTAATTCAGATTCTCGTTCTACTAAAGTGTAATTGTATGTAATCTTGGGAACTTAATTACAGATTAATGTTGTGATTTAAAATAAACTAACTTTGTACAATGCACTATCTTTCCTCGTCTAAACAAATGAATGAAAGCATGATTTCCTTATTCGTATCGAGTTGGGTAGGAAGTGTTTGATAAGGCTTGCTCAGTTGGGTTTACTCGATTGAGCGCCGGTTGCGCCTCCCGAGGTTGGGGCGTGATAGGCAGTGTGTTGTGCAAGGCCTAGATTTGCATATGTAAGGTCATGGATCAGTTCGGAAAGGAAGGTCACAATTCTTATGCAACACGGGCGGTTTTAGATAATTAGGGAAATGAGCTTCATATGATTAAGGAAATGGTAATGCTAATTGAAGTGATTTAATGAGGGTATATGTTTCAAAAAAAGGGCAATGTGATTAAGTTGATGGTACTTCGGTAGTATTACAACATTTCTTATCAGATCGGCTGCTGATATTCGAGTTTGCTTGACAGCACAAAAGAATTTTAGAGTATCTCTCGTGGAATGATTGAGTACTAGAGGTGTGCTATATATGCGAGTGGCGGAATTGGGATCAGATATGGTAATTCTTGTGCTTTATGGACTTGGAGACTGGAAGTTCTCATATACAGGTTAGCTTGTGGTTGTGGACAGCAAGGTTGTGGGTAAGTTAATCAGTTGATAGTATGTGCTATGATTCAGTCATTGTGAACCTTCGGAGGATTTTTATATGTTGTGTGTGACTAGAGTTGATGTGTGGTTCATTGATAGACCTATATGGATGTGTGTTTTGCATTGAGACGGCTTTGTTGGATTCAAGTTGCCATTGGTGAGAGATGTGTTAATTTAGTTGTTATCGAGCTATTAGTAATCAGGGGGATCTATGAGTTACCTTTCCGTGTTGCGAGCCGTTAGGATTTTTTGATTATAGGCGCATGTGGTGTGGTGTTATTAGGGCCTCTTAGTGGAATTCGAGCGGGAAGAGCAATGGGTATTGCTCGGTGGATGGCATATCGTTTATGTCCTTTCGGGTTGTGTGGTGTTATGTAATAGCCTCACGGTGGTTATGATGATTGCTTTGGTTTTAGATATCATATTGCACACGGTTGTCGATTTTGAGATAGTAACTTAAGGTATCTCATGTGGATTAGTGTTTGGATGAGGTCGCGCATTGGAGAGAAGTTATGTGGAGGTATGAACTTGCAGGTTAGATTCGTGTGTTCTGTTTCTATGATGAGTGATGGGTTCTCAACCTTGTGTTGTGGTGATACGGGCTAGCTTGCGGTATAGCTCTTTCATTTGAGTCATTTTCATAAATTGAGTAAGTTCGGATTGTGGCTTATTGGTGCACGGATTGCACAAATCGTGGCTTTAGTCTATATTTATGTGTCGATGTCACCAGAGTAGTTGTGTTGGATTAGAGGAGATCGTCTGGATCTTTAATGACTGCAAACGGACTTGATTTCAGCATGTTTGAAGGATAATATCGAGGTTCAGCTCAGAAATTTGCTCTGGTCTCTGCCAAAGGAGAAGTGGCTTCGTGAATGGTTAATCTAAGAAAACGATTATGGCTTACTACATGTTTTATTTATCATTAGCAGTATATGAAAATGTTGGAATAAGACTTTAGCTGATAAAAGGTCTCCTACCGGTATTCGGTTGTTGTGTGCAGCTGTTGTGATTAGAAGTTATCGCTGCAAGTGTTTGAGTTATGTGGTATATCATGTAATTGCACATGAGGTTGCAGGTATGGGTTATTACAGCTGATTTAGACTTATTTAGAGTATAGATGTGAGATTCTGATCTTGTGGATGATTTCAGAAGTGGAAATATGGTTCCAAGGTTAATGGGCTAGGTTGGACTGTGAAATTTCAATTACATTGTGTCATCGGACCTATACAAGATAGGGTGACGTGGGATCACCCCCAGGTATATATTTATGGTAAGGTTATTCAGCGAGTGGTTGGCTTTTGGAACAACTCTACGCACGTTCGAGGACGAACGTATGTTTAAGTAGGGGAGGATGTAACGACCCAACCGGCCGTTTTGAGTTTTTGCACTTTGCTCACTAGTTCTCAGGCATGACTTTCCCCGTGTGATGTATTATGACTTATGTAAATCGTTAATATTGGTTTTCAAGGTAATCAGAATGAATTTGGAAGAACAGTTCTCAATTTGTAGCTTGAAAATTTAAAGGTTTGACCAAGTTTTGACTTCATATGATCTCGGATTGGAATTTTTATGATTTGGTCAGCTCCGTTAGGTGACTTGGACTTAGGAGCGTGATCGGAATGCATTTTGGAGGTCCGTGGAAGGTTTAGGCTTGAATTGGCAAAATTAAGATTTTGGCGTTTTCCGGTTGATAGGTGAGATTTTGATATAGGGGTCGGAATGGAATTCCGGAAATTGTAGTAGCTCTGTTGTGCCATTTGTGACGTGTGTGCAAAATTTCAGATCATTCGAACGTGGTTTGGTTGGGTTTTTGATCAAAAGCGTGATTCGAAAGTATTTGGAAACTTAGGCTTGAATCCGGTATGTTTTGGTTGATCCAATGTTGTTGGAAGTATTTTGAAGATTGGCATAAGTTTGAATAAGGCTATGGAATATGGTTGTGCTTTTCGTTGAGGTCCCGGGGCCTCGGGATGGTTTCGGATGGTTATCGGGAAGCCAAACTTGGAGTTTTGCAGCAGAAAATTTGCTGCCTCTGTTGTTTCCGCACCTGGGGATTTGGTGACCGTAGGTGCGATGTCGCTGGTGCATAATGGAGACTACAAAAGCAGTGCTGGCCGTAGAAGCGGGGACTTGGACCGCATCTGCGAGGCTGCAGGTGCGATACCTAGGTCGCAGATGCGGAATCTGAAGGAGTAAGTGGAATTCGCAGAAGCGGGTGCTTTTTCGCAGAAGCGGAAGCGCATGTGCACTTATGGGATCGCAGGTGCGGAAGTGCTGGGCAGAATGTATAAAAATACCCCTTCACGATTTTCAGTCATTTTGTTCACCATTTTGTGCGATTTTGTAGTTCCAAGCTGTGATTTCAATAGGAGATCAAGTATTTCCATAGAGGTAAGCTACTTGGGCTTTATACCTTGTGTTTCGTTATTTAATCATGAAAAATCAGTGGAAAATTTGAGGAAGAGTTGGGAAATTAGGGCTTGAAATTGGAGAGTGGATTTTGAGAATTTGAGTGAACATATGAGGTTGGATTTTGGTAAATTTGATATGTATGAACTCGCTAGAGGATGAGGATTCCATTGATGTTAATTTTCTCGAGTTCCGAGACGTGGGCTCGAGGGTTGGGTTTGAGCAATTTCGTGATTTTGATGCAAATTGGATATTTTCGAGTGGACTTTGTTCCCTTAGCATATTTTAATAGTTATGTTTTGATTGTGGCTAGATTTGGAGCATCCGGAGGTCGATTCGTGAGGGTAAAGGCATCGCGGGATATAGTTTGGACCGGATCGAGGTAAGTAATGATTGTAAATACTGTCCTGAGGGTTTGAAACCCCGGATTACGCATCGTTGTGTTACTTTGAGGTGACGCACACGCTAGATGACGAGCATGGAGTGGTACACCATTGGGGATTGTGACTTGGTCCATCTCGTACGACTGTTAAGTCGCGTATTTAATTTGAAATCTTATGACATTCCATGTTCTAGAGATTTATATTATATTTTGTGTTGTATGCCATGTTTGGGGCCTTGTGCCGACCTGCTGAGACACTTAGGGGCACTTTCACTATTTTTCCTCACTCTATTTGTTTTGACAGCATATCCTCAGTCATGTTTTATCTGTTTATTGTTTAAACCTGGTTTTATCACTTTATTTCTTAAAAATGTGAAAACTGTTTGGGCTGAGTTCCCTATTTTACTGATGGTCCGAGTGATCGTGAGGTTGATGACTGAGATAGATCGAGGATTGTTAGGTTAATGACTGATAGAGACCGAGGGCCTAGTTGTGAGGACTATATATATATGGATCAGGCTGCACGCCGCAGCGATATGTATATGGATCGGGCTGCACGCCGCAACGATATGTTGGGTCGGGTTGCACGCCGTAGCAATATAGAGCTTGGGCTATAGGAGCCCCTACGGAGTTTGCACACCCCTAGTGAGCGCAGTTGACTATATATATATGGATCTGGCTATATGCCGCAGCGATATATGGATCGGGCTGCACGCTGCAGCGGTTACTATATGGTACCTATTGAGTGTGAGTGCTAAGTGTGAGCGCTGATTGGTAAGAGTTGAGTCACGAGTGACTGAGAGGCTCGCCCGAGGGGCTACATAGATATACATGTACATGAGTGATGCTTTGCCTGAGGGGCTGGTTTATGAACTTACTGTTTTCACTTCTCTTTAAGCGAGTTTCTATTGAACATGTTAATTTGATCACTGCTTTCACACATCTTTAAACCGAGCCTCTATTGAAAATGTTGAACAAACGTTTTAAATAATCTTTCATTTAAACTGAAGTTTCTAAGTTATGAAAAGGGCTCTGAAATTTCTGTTTTGCTCGAGGGGCGGTATGAAAACTATGTTTTGCCCGAGATCTCTTTTATTATAAATGGTATTGAACCAATATTGAAACTGTTGGAAGGTATTTTTAAATGATTTTTACCGAAAGCTGGGATTAAAATGAGACGATTGACTCGTATTCCGATTTAAAAGCTTGTTGTGCTTATTGAGTTTATCATAAATGTGGTTTCACCATTTCCTACTGCTCTGTCTTTATTTACTCTTATTACTTACTAGGTTAGAGTACTCGCATTACTCCCTGCACCTCGTGTGCATATTCAGGTATTTCGGAACCCGGTAGCGGGTGTTGATTGCTCAAACGTGGAGTCATCAGAGTTAGCAAGGTGGCTGCACGACGTTCGCAGCATTGCTTCCTTCCTCTCATTTTATTACTGTATTTAATACATTTTTAGACTCTTGTTGTATTCAGACCTTGGTAGATGCTCATGACTAGTGACACCCCGATGTCGAGCTTGTGTAATTATTCTACATTTTTCTTTAAATGTTCATTATGAGATTATTGGTTTATAAATGGTATAAAAACAACTTTTAATAGAAAATGGTTGATTTGGGAATTGTGTCAGCTGGCCTTGTCTTCTCAAGAGGTGCCATCACGACCGTGTCCGGTTTGGGGCCGTGACAAGTAGAGTCCCGCGGATCGGTACGGAGACGTCTGTTCTTATCCTCAGGAGGTTGCAGAACCTTTAGGAAAAACTTCACATTCTTGAATTCTTATCGTGCGTCCTTGAGTTAGCTTGAAATATAACTCTTTGAATTCTTTCCATGCATTCGTATGTGCGCATGAGCGCTTAGTATCAGATATGCATCGATGGATTGTGATTTCCTGATCAAGGGGTGAGATGTGATTTTTTGTGCATTGATGTTGGGCTAATCTGGAGGACTTGAGGTCGTGTTTTGCCTGCAGCTTGAGCATCAAGGTGCTGATTGTGTGAGCACGTGTTTTTGAATTTATATGTTTAGTAGTGTCCCTATTAGTAGGAGTGATGACTGGATAGCTACGTGTCGAGTGTGATGCGACTCCGAAATGTGTTCGTATGAATTGAACGAGATAAGAAGGGTCTGCTTGGGGGTAGTAAGAACTATCCAGTGCTTGGTTTCCATCGTGATTTGATGTTTAGCCCGAGTTGTGGGCGTGTTGAAGGACCTTTTCATGTTGCCTAGTTGGGAAGTGAAATGGATTTCACGTTGTGATATGAGTTCAGACTTAGGAAGATTACATAACTATGTGATGTTTATGACAATGGAATGGTGTAAGGAGATGTTAGTTTGAGGCGAGGCAGGTGGGCTATCTCCTGCAGATTGTTCTGAATTTTGCGTGATCCTTTATGTAATTTATTGGAAGATCTCTGTTACCAGGGAAATATATGTGTTGCAATTTGAATTTGGGTCGCCTAAGAGAGCTTGACTGTTATGAGGGTGAATGTGAGATTGCAGAAGGTTTAAAGTATTAGATGGTCTGTGTTTCACGAGCTTATGAAGGATTGAGTTTAATCTCACTATGGTATTATATCAATAATAGAGTATATGTATTATGAGTTATTGTATGTTTTGATCTATGGCTTTGAGCCAAGTGGGGGAGTCTGCTATTGATTTGTTGATTGCATGTTTATGTGCTATGTTGGTTCCAGTTTGAAACGTATTGGTGAATCAGTTATGGCTTATGGAGGTTGAGACAGAGGATGGCTTGAGTAAGAAAATTTCGATAAAGGTCATGTTATTCCTTAAGGGGTATGAGAATCGTGGAATGTCTTGAGCGGTTATTGGTAAAAGATGTGCGGTGCATAGAACAGGAAATTGCTTGGTTGCGTTAAGGTGAGGTTACATTCTGCGGTGTCGGGGTGCTAATGGAGCACAGGTCGTTGGCCTGTTTGATCAGTCTAATTGCGGTTTGAGTAGAGTGGGTGACTCTCGAGAATGGTTCTAATGGGTTCAAATTTTACATGTAATAATTGGAGATTTTCAAGTTGTATATTTGGCTAGAAATTGAGGTTTGCATTGGAGGGTGCCAAGACTTGTGTCATTTCTATATCAATTATAGGATTCTATATATCAGTATTAGGAAGGTAATGGCTTTAGATTCGTAGGAAGTCACTGTAGGGTAGGCATTTGGAATGTGGTCCATTTGGAAATATCTAAGAGAGTATCCAGCGACTTATGAGCCTTAGACTGTATGGTTTTATGCTTGGGTCTCGTGTGGTGAGTCGGGGTTGAGGAATTATGGTGTTATAACAAGAAGAATCATCAAGTTGAAGGTAAATCAGAAGGAACTTGGATGGATGGGATAGCTTAGTAGTAGGCCGGATCAGCATGGTAAGGATATGATTAGTTCTTTGGATACGTATGAGGCAATGAGATTCTACAGGTGTTTCACGGAAATTCTCTTGGGTTTTAATGACTTGCGTAGCTTGGTTGAGTTAGAAGGATTCAGTCCTGACATTTTAGTTTTGTGCAAATGGAATTCAGAGAGTTCTTGATGGTTTCTACCGCGGTTGGGAGGTGTATATTTTCTACGGGCATGAGGAGCATGATATGTATAGTGATTTTCTCCTAGATGGGATCAAATGAAAAGATCTTGGCTAGTTGAGTACATAGTTTCTTGTGGCTAGGAAGGGATATGAAGTTCTCATGGTTATCCTAGGACGGTATGGTTTATGCGATATGTTATGTAGGATTGAGATTTGCATGTGTAAGGTCATGATCCAGTTTTGAAAGGAAAGTCATAAAAATTCTTAGGCAGCACGGGTAGCTTTAGATGATTAAGGAAATGGTATTACTAATTGGTATGACTTGATGAGGGTATACATTTCAGAAAAAGGCAATGTGATTAAGTTGATGGTACTTCAGTAGTATTGCGACACTCTCTTATTGGATCGACTGCTGATATTAGAGTTTGCTGGGTGACACAGAAGAATTATAAGAGTACCTCTCATGGAATGATTGGTTATTAGAGTTGTATTGTATATTTGGATGACGGAATTGGGATCGGATATAGAGATTCGTGGGCTATATGGAGTTGGAGACTTGGAGTTCTCATAAACAGGTTATGTTGTGGTTGTGGGTCGCGTGTATCAGTTCTGTGTAGTAGATATCAGGGTTTGGAGACCCGAGTGGATCTTTTGCTGCTTGATAAGTTAGATTCTAATGTGATATTGGGTATAGATTGGTTGCCTCTATGTCGTGTTATTCTGGACTGTTGCGCTAAGGCAGCGGCGTTGGCTATGCCGGGGATGCCACGGATTGAGTGGCCAGGTTCGACAGATTATGTTCTCAGTAGGGTAGTTTCATTTTTGAAGACCTAGGGGATGGTTGGGGAGGGTTGTCTTTCCTATTTGTCCTTCGTGATGGATATTAGTGCAGATACTCCTACCATTGATTTAGTTCCGGTGATGAGGGGTTTTACAGATATGTTTCCTGCTGCCAGGTATGTCACTAGATAGGGTCGTTGATTTTGGTATTGATCTGGTCTCGGGAACTATATCGTATAGCACCGGCGGAGTTAAAGCAATTGAAGGAACAACTTCAGGGATTCCTTGATAAGGGGTTCATTGGCAGGCCAATGTGGATGTGTGTTCTAACTTGAGTCGGCTTGGTTGACGGCGAGTTGTATTGTTGAGGGATGTGTTGATTCGATTATTGTTGAGCTTATTAGTGACCTAGGGAGATCTATAAGTTACCTTTACGTGTTGCGAGTCATTGGAAATTGTTGGTTATAGGCACATGTGGTGCGGTTTTATTAGGGTCTCTCAGTGGAATCCAAGCGGGAAGAGTATTGGGTATTGCTCGGCGGATGACGTATCGATTGTGTCCTTTCAATTTGTGTAATGTTGTGTCAATTGCTTCGCCATAGTTATGATGATTTGCTCTGGTTCTAGACATCAAATTGCGCGTGGCTGTCGATTTTGAGCATAGTGACTTGATGTGTTTCATATGGACTAGTGTTTGGATAGGGTCTTGGAGGTATGACCCTCAGGTTTGTGTGTTCTGTTTCTATGACGTGTGACGGGTTCTCAGCATTGTGTGTGGTGGTACTGGTGAGCTTGCGGTACAACTCTCTCATTTGAGTCATTTTTTTTCATGATTTGAGTACGTTCGGGTGGTTGCTTATTGGTGCATGGGTTGCACGAGTTGTGGCTTTAGATCGTATTGATGTGTCATGTCACCAGAGTAGTTGTGTTGGATTAGACGAGATTGTTGGGATCTAGAATGAATACAAACAGATTCGGTTTCAGTGTGTTGGAGGGATAATATCGATGTTCGACTCAGAAATTTTATATGGTCCATACTAAAGGATAAGTGGCCTCCTGATGGTTGGTCTGAGGAGTAGTTATGACTTCCTATGTGTTTCATTTATCGTTGGCAGTATACAGAAATGTTGGAATAAGGATTTATGTGATAAAAGGCTTATTATCGAAATTCAGATGATTTAAGCAACTGCTGGGATTAGGAGTTATCGCTGCGAGTGTTTGAGTATGTGGTGTATCATGTAATGGCATTTGAGTCTGCGGGTATGGTTTGTTACAGCTTGTTCGGGATTATTCAGAGAATAAATGTGAGATTTTGATCTTGTACATGATTTCAGAGGTGGAAATATGGTTCTAAGGTTTGTGGGCTAGGTTGGATTGTAAAAATTCCAGTTACATTGTGTTATCGGACCTATATGAGATAGGGTGACATGGGATCAACCCCGGGTATGTGCTTGGTAAGGTTACACAGCGATTTGATGGGTTTTGGAACAACTCTAGGCATATTCGAGGACGAACGTATGTTTGAGTAGGAGAGGATGTAACGACCCGACCGGTCGTTTTGAGCTTTTGCACTTCGCTTGACAGTTCTCAGGCATGACTAGCCTCGTGTGATGTATTATGACTTATGTAAATCATTGGTTTTGGTTTTCAGGGTAATCAGAATGAATTTGGAAGAACAGTTCTCAGTTTGAAGCTTAAAGTTTGAATGGTTTGGCCGAGTTATGACTTGTTAGTATATGATCTCGGATTGAAATTCTTACGATTTGGTTAGCTCTGTGAGGTTATTTGGGACTTAGGAGCGTGATCGGAATGTATTTTGGAGGTCCGTGGAAGGTTTAGGCTTCAATTGGCGAAATTGGAATTTTGGTGTTTTCTGGTTGATAGGTGAGATTTTGATATAGGAGTCGGAATGGAATTCCGGAAGTTGGGGTAGGTCCATTTGTGTCATTTGTGACGTGTGTGCAAACTTTTAGGTCATTCGGACGAGGTTTGATAGACTTTTTGATTGAAAGCGGAATTTAGAAGTTTTTGGAATTCTTAGGCTTAAATCCGATGTGATTTTGATGTTTTGATATTGTTTTGAGCGTTTAGAAGGTTGGAACAAGTTGGAATAAGGTTATGGGATATGTTGGTATGTTTAGTTGAGGTCTCGGGGGCCTCGGGTGAGTTTCGGATGCTCGACGGGTCATTTTTAGACTTAAGGAGTTGCTGGTTTTGTTGGTGTTCTGCAACTGGTATATTCTTCATCGCGATTGCGGGGGAAGGTCCACGATCGTGTAAGGAAAATGGGAGGCCAGCTGGGTTAACCCTTCGTATTCGCAGACAAAGTGGACGCGATCGCGAAGGTCAGTCAAGTTGTTTAACGCGAACGTGTGGGCCAGGTCACGTAGAAGAAAATAAGGCGGCAGAGGAATCAAGTATTACCCTTCACATTCGCGTAGTATCAAGCACGATCGCGTAGCTCAGGGGAATCAAGGTATTGCGTTCGCATGTAGATTAACGCGGTCGCGTAGAGTAAAATATTGAGGCAGTAAAAATGTTCTTCGCGATCGCGATTAAGGAAAAATCTGGGCAAACAGATTATACTTGGAAATCTAGGGTTTAAGTCAAATATCACAAAAACCATTAAAGAGCTCGGGATAAGGTGAAATTGGAGGAGATTTTCAGTGGAGCAATTGGGGTAAGTATTCTTCACTCATATTTGGTCTTATTCCATGATTTATTCTTGAATTTCATCATTAGTTTGAGAAATTAGAGTGGACATGGGGAAAAATGGAAGAAAAGTTTGAGAATTCTTTTGGGGATTTGAATGGGCAATTGAGGTCGGATTTTGATGAATTTGACATGGGTAGACTCGTGAGAGGATGAGGATTCTGTTGATGTGATTTTTATCGGATTTCGAGACGTGGGCCCGGGGGCGGGTTTGAGCAATTTCGGGATTTTTGATGTAAATTGGATATTTTCGAGTGGGCTTGTTCCCTTAGCATATTTTAATGGTTATGTACTAATTTTGGTTACATTTGGAGCATCCGAAGGTCAATTCGAGAGGGCAAAGGCATCGCGGGCTAGAGTTGGACCGGATAAAGGTAAGTAATGATTGTAAATGTCTGTCCTGAGGGTATGAAACCCCGAATTTCACATTGTTGTACTATATTGAGGTGGCACACACACTAGATGGCGAGCGTGGGGTCGTGCACCGTTGGGGATTGTGACTTAGTCCATCCCGAATGACTGTTTTACTGCTTATTTGATTGAAAATTGTTTGCTATCATCATGTTTTGGGCTGAATGCCATATTTGGGCCTCGTGCCAACTGTTTTGGACCCTTAGGGGATTTTTACTGTTATTTCCTCACTGTCTTAATTTTTATATTTGTACTCAATCATGTTATATTCTACTGTTTTCATAACTTAGCCATGTTTACTCTGTTTTAATACTTTAAATGATATTTTGGGCTGAGCATCATATTTTACTGTACCCGAGTGGCTTTTAGAGATTTCTGACTGAGTAAGGTCGGGGGCCTGTGTTGTGAGGATACTTTTGGGTCGGGCTGCACGCCACAACAGTGATATACTAATTTATGATTATGAGGCCGAGGGCCTTAGTTGTGCGCCACAAGGTGGCTTGATATGAGGCCGAGAGCCTATTGATTATACCACGAGGTGGCTTGATATTGCGCTTGGGCCGTAAGGGGCCTCTCCCGGAGTCTGTACACCACCAGTGAGCATAGGTACCCTAAGTGAGTGATATATTGATTACGCCACGAGATGGATCTTTATTGCGCCTGGGCCATAAGGGGCCCCTCCCGGAGTCTGTACACCTCAAGTGAGCGCGGGTACCCATTGTAATATGTGATATAGCTCGAGGGGCTGATGATGCTCCATGTTATGCCTGAGAGGCGGTTCTTGAATTATGTTATGCCCGATGGGCTGATTACAAGTGATTGTGAGGTAGCCTGAGGGGCTGGTTCTGTTGATATTATGCATGAGGGGCGGTTTATGATACATGTTTTGCCCGAGAGGCTGTTTATGTTTTCATCCTTCTTACTCACTATTTTATCACTCGTTTGAAACTATTGAAAGTTATTTTAAAAGGTTTTTATGGAAACTAAGCTTGATTTACGCAATAAATGATTTCTGTACTGTTTTGGAAAAGTACTGCAATTGTTGTAGTGTTACGCTGTGTTTTACGTGTTTTCTTATTGCTCAGCTTTCATTTACCTTCATTACTTACTGAGTTGAAGTACTCACATTACTCCCTGTACCTTGTATGCAGATTCAGGTATTTCTGAACCCGGTAGTGGGTGTTGATTGCTCTAAGGCAGAGTCGTCGGAGTTTAGCAAGGTAGCTGCCCGGTGTTCGCAGCACAAATTTTCTCCCTCTTGTTTTCATTAGACTATATTCAGTACATTTTCAGACTTTTCATTGTATTCAGACCTTAGTAGATGCTCGTGACTTGTGACACCTCAATGTCGGACTTGTATATTATTTTCGCACTGTTCATTTATGCTTATATTATGAAACATTTGTTTAAATTAAAAGCTTAAACATGATTCTTATTAATAAATGGTTAATTTGGGAGTTGTGTCGGCTGGCCTAGTTTCGCAATAGGCACTATCACGACTAGGTCGGTTTTAGGGTCATGTTCCGGACACACTCCTAAGTGTAAAATCACCCAACGAAGCTAATCGAATCATAAAAATCCAAATCTGAATTCGTTTACTCATAAGTCCACTTCCGATTGTCTTTAATAACTTAGCTTTCTAACTAAGAGACTAAGGGTCTCATTTCACTCCAAGACTACTCCGAACCCAAGCCTACCAACTCGATACAACTCAACATAGCTGAACAATACATAAAGATGCATAAATGGGAGAAACGGGGCTATAACTCTCAAAACGACTGACCGGGTCGTTACAATAGATGTTCTAAATAATAATGTATGTATTGATTTTATAAGGTACCACTTAACCATAATAGTAGGGTACATAAATTATTGTAATATGTTCAACAAACACATGTATACGATTGATGTCGTGCCTAGTAGATTCTCATTTATGGGTGTGTTGCGCGTCACATTTATAATTGAGAGGCTATAGGGCATTTAGGAAAAGTTACCTTTCTTTTGTTTCCAGATCGTGCCATAGAGATGAATCGTAAGAAGTCAGTATATAGCTTTCGCTAGATTTTGTATGCACCAGAGGTGCATGTATTACAGTAGAGCTTTAAGACATAATTTCCACCTATGTTGAAGGAGGTTATGAAAGAAATAGAAGATACGATGCAATATTGAAAGGTAAGTAAACTAAAGAAGATACGAGATACTGAAGTAGAAACGGTTATGAATAGTCGAGACTTCAGATAGAGATTGGGTTTTAGTTTATTTACAGAGGAAACCCTAATGTAAATTTTACAAATCTCTAAGAGTTAACATTCGAGGACGAATGTTCTAAAGAGGGAAGGATGTTACACCCCTTAAGTTTAACAACATTGACATCGTTATATATATTTGATATGGTATTTTGAGTGGAACATTTTTTTTGTAAAGAAGAAAGAGTGGTTTGAAGAATATGATTTTATATAGTTATTAATATTACTACTTTCGTATATGTTTTAAATTTTACATATAATATGAGAAAGTTTATGAGATTTTCTTTATTGTAAAGATATAAATTATTTTCGCACAATAAAAGAAGATTATCATTTATCATTTTAAGAATTAAACGTACGAAAATTTATACTCTGTATAGGAGATTAGGAAAATTAAAAATTGAGAAAATATATGTATTTTTACATAGATTTTTTAAATAATAATGTATGTATTGATTTTATAAGGTACCACATAACCATGAGAGTAAGATACGTAAATTATTGTAATATGTTCAACAAATACATGTATACGATTGATGCAATGTTTGCACAGTATATTATTGACAAAGCATGCAATTAGATACATTTTTGTTAAATAAAATTATTGATATGTTATATTATAATGAGTTGCTTTTGCATGCAGTAGTACTATACAACAATAAAAAAATAAAAATAAATTATATGCATATTATATTATTAATAAGTAATTTAGTTTTAAACCTGTATTTATTGAACCACACATAAGTACTAACTTGCACTTTTTTCCTACTTATTTGATTATATAAGATACAATGTTACAACCTAAATCAATTATAATATGGTTTTGACTCTAGCAAATGAATAATTTTGCATTTGCTGTAATATACAACGCAATACTTTTGTTCATGTAACTTTCAAGGTAAATTTATACAAATGTATAGCGTGTAAATGATGTCACGTATGTGTATATATATATATATATATATATATATATATCACATATTTATAGTTTTCTTCAATTTTATTTTTATATATAATAATATAACTGTAATTGTGTGTTATAAATTCTAAATAATGTACGTCGTGTGTAGCAACATATTACCAGTATGTACAACCATGTTTCACAATAATTAAATTACTCTTTGTGACGACCCGACCAGTCGTCTCATGAGCTGCCGCTCTGTTTTCCCTCTTTCTGCTTCTTTATGCTTCGTTATCCGTGTTTTGCGGTATCGGGTTGATCGGATCGAGTCCGGAGTGGTTTTGATAAGGTTTGAGACACTTAGTCTCTTTTAAGAAGGTTTAGGTTGGAAAAGTCAACAGGATATTGACTTATGTATTAGAGGGTTCGGATGTGAGTTCTGATGGTTCGGTTAGCCTTTGGAGGTGATTTATGACTTAGGAGTGTGATCAGAATGAGTTTTGGAGGTCCAGAGTATAATTAGGCTTGAATTGACGAAGTTGATATTTTGGCAATTTCCGGTTGATAGGCGAGATTTTGATATAGGGGGTCGGAATGGAATTCTGAGAGTTGCAGTAGCTTTGTTGTGTCATTTGGGATGTGCATGTAAAATTTCACGTCATTCAGACGTGGTTTGGTTGGGTTTTTGATCAAAAGCGTATTTCGGAAGATTTTAGAAACTTTGGCTTGAATTCGATGTGTTTTGGGTGATTTGACATTGTTTTAGGTGTTTTGATAATTGGAACAAGTTTGAATGAGGTTTTAGGATGTGTTAGTGCCTTTGGTTGAGGTCCCGGGGGCCTCGGGTGAGTTTCGGGTTGTCAATCGGATCATTTGAAGTTTGAAAAGATTGCAGAAAATGTTGTTCAGCTGTTGCAGGGATTTTACCCTTCGCGTTCGTGAGTGGAGCCTCGCGTTCGCGAAGAGGCAGTTGAGGAAGGCAAGAATTAAGCCTTCACGTTCGAGAGAAGGGCTTCGCGTTCGCGGAGAGCTGGCAAGTGGTGCATCGCGTTCGCGAGAAGGTCTTCGCGATCGCGTAGAGGAAATTGAGTCAGATGGGTTCGAGGACCAGTGTTCATCACGCTCGCGGATGAGTGAGCGTGTTCGCGAAGGTTAAGGTGGACGAAGCATCCCGTTCGCGATGGTCATTACGCGTTCGCATAGAGGAAAAGTTGGTCAACGCGAGTTTGTGCTTCGCGAACGCGTGGGTTTGACCGCATTCGCGAAGAAGGAAATATAGGCCTAGGCAGAATATTTTTAAGTCATCTTGTTCATGATTTTGGGGCTTATTTCACCCATAGCAGCTCATCTTTGGAGAATTTTGAAGGAAATTGAAGAGGGATTCATGAGGAATCGTTGGGAGGTAAGATTCTTGGACTAAAAACTCGATTATTATGTGAATTCCACCTAGAAAATCATGAAAGCTAAACCTAAAATTGAAGAACTAGGGCTTGAGAAATTGGACTTTTGATTGGGGATTTGGAGGACCATTTGGGGTTGGATTTGAGAACTTTTGATATGCATGAACTCGTGGGGGATAAGGAATCTAATGATGTGAAATTTCTGAATTTTGAGAATTGGGCCCGGGGCTCGGATTTTGCTAATTTCAGGATTTATGCCCTTTATTGGTTGTTTTCGCTTGGGCTTTATTCCCTTAGCATATTTTGACGTCCTCGTTCTGATATTGGATAGATTCGGCGTGCGCTGAGGCTGATTCGAGGGGTAAAGGCGTCGCGAGCTAGAGATTTAGCCGGTTCGAGGTGAGTAATAATTGTAAATAATGTTCTGAGGGTTTGAAACCCCGGATTACACATCTTAGTGCTATATTGAGGTGAGACACACGCTTGATGACGAGCGTGAGGTCGTGCACTATTGGGGATTATGACTCGGTCCGTCTCGATTGATGATTTTACCGCGTATTTGATTGAAAACTATTTGTTGTCGTCATTATTTGGGCTGAATGCCATATTTGGCTTAATGCCAACTATTTGACCCTTCGGGAATTTTTATTGATAGTTCCTCACTATTTTGACTTTATACTTGAACTCAGTCATTTTATTTTCCACTGTTTTACTACTCAGCCATGTTTGCTCGGTTTTAATACTTAAATGATATTTTAAATGATGTTTGGGCTGAGAAACACTGTTTTACTATTGCCCGAGAGGCTTGTGATGATTTTTGACTGAGTAAGGTCGAGGACCTACGTTGTGAGGAAACACTGATACTGATATGAGGCCGAGGCCCTGAGATATGTATGCCACGAGGTGGCTTGATTGATATGAGGCCGAGGGCCTAGATTTGATGCCACGAGATGGCTTGTTATTACGCTTGGGCCATAAGGGGCCCCTCCAGGAGTCTGCACACCCCCAGTGAGTGTGAGTACCCATTGTGATGTGAGATTGAGTCCGAGGGCTGTTATTGTTCTAAAATGTTGCCCCAGGGGCGGATGTGGTGATACTGTGCCCGAGGGACGAACCTTTATGTATTTTTTTTTTCATAATTGACTATCAATTACTTGCTTACTTGTTGAAAGAGAATTTTACTTGACTTTTCACCGTTGTAATGCTTTTAAATGGTTTTACTGCTTCATTATAGAATGCCTTGTGCCTTACGTGTTTTCTTACTTTTAGCCACTATTTACCTTTTTTACTCACTGAGTTGGAGTACTCACTTTACTCCCTACACCAGTGTGCAGATTCAGGTGTTGCTGGGTCCGCTCCGGAGTGCTGATTTCCTCCAGTTCTAGGAGGGCCTTTCGGAGATTTATGAGGTAGTTGTTGACGTCCGCAGCTTCGTGTCTCTACTCCTCTAATATTTTTATTCCTTTTCAAACATTTGTAGTAGTTTATGACTTTAGCAGACTTGTATTATGGCTCATAGATGCTCGTGACTTGTGACACCCCGGTTAGGGCTGTGTTGGGTTGTTTTTTCGCTACTTATTATCATTAAATCATGTTTTAGACAGCTTTTATATTGTTTAACTACTTTAACAAGTGAATTGGGTTTAGTTGGTTGGCCTTGTCTTCACGAGAGGCACCATCAGGACCGGGTTTGGGGTTAGGGTCGTGACAAGTTGGTATCAGAGCCTAGGTTACATAGGTCTCATGAGTCATGAGCAGGTTTAGTAGAGTCTTGCGGATCAGTACGGAGACATCTGTATTTATCCTCGAGAGGCTGCATAACCTTTAGGAAGAACTTCATATTCTTGAAATTCTTGTCATTGGAACTTGTTGATCCGAGTGCTAAACTTCTGTTATTCTATTCTCTCACAAATGGTGAGGACACGCGCTACCTGACGGGGTGGACAACCACCAGTGCCACCAGCTGTGACCACCAGAGGCCGTGGACGCGATCGTGGTCGTGGTAGAGGTAGAGTAGCGAGGGAAGCACCTGTAGATCCACCAGCTGCCCCAGTTCAGGACCAGGTCCCAACTATGGATGCTCCAGCAGCACCAGTTGTGCCCATCGTGATTTTGGGTCTTCAGGAGGCCTTGGCTCAGATTTTATCAGTTTGCACTAGCCTGGCTCAGGTGGTTTCAGCCACTACTGCCGCAACTACTTCACAGGCCGGGGGAGGCAATCAGACTCCCGCCGCTCGCACACCTGAGCAGGTTGTGCAGGGACTTCAGACGCTGGGGGCACCTCCAGCCCAGCCGGTTGCACTAGCTCAGGAGTTTATGGTACCAATTATGTCGGATGATGAGCAACATCAACTTGAGAGGTTTGGTAGACTCCAGCCTCCAACATTCAGCGGTGCAGAGGGCGAGGATGCCCAGGGTTTCTTGGATAAGTGCCAGCGAATGCTTCGTACAGTAGAGATTCTTGAGACTAGTGGTATGGCATTTACTACCTTTCCGTTTTCTGGGGCTGCCTTCACTTGGTGGGAGGCGTATGAGAGGTGTAGGCCTGTTGCTGCATCGCCCCTTACTTGACATCAGTTCTCCGTTCCCTTCCTGGAGAAGTATATGTCGCAGTCCCGCAGGGAGGAGTTGCACAGATAATTTGAGTGATTGCGACAGGGGGATTTGACTGTGTCACAGTATGAGTTGAGGTTTTCTAAGTTGGCTCGTCATGCCATCTGGTTGGTTCCGATTGATCGAGAGAGGATGAGAAGGTTTGTTGATGGTCTTACTTATCATCTCTGTATTCTTATGACCAGGGAGAGGGTGAATGGTACTAACTTCGAGGAGGTTGTGGATATCGCCCGTGAGATTGAGACGGTTCGCCGTCAGGAGCGAGAGGAGAGGGAGGCCAAGAGGCCTCGAAGATCTGGCAACTATAGTGGCGTTCCTTCGAGGGGCCAATTTTAGCACAATAGAGGCCGTTCATTCAGCCCTGCTTAGTCAGCTCGCCCAGGTTATTGTGGGGCATCCTCAGGTCATGGTTAACATGGATCTCAGCAGGGCCAGTCATCACTCAGTGCCCTTCCAGCTCAGAGTTCGACCCGTGCTCCATCAGTTCAAGGCTCTTCTATGCCGAGTGCATCCGCTAGTCACTCCGGTGTGAGGGGTTCCCTTCAGTCCCCTTCTCTAGCACTTGGGAGTTGTTATGAGTATGGTGAGATGGGCCACATATGGAGGCAGTGTCCTCGTCGTGTTGCTAGTTCGTCCCAGTAGAGGGGTCAGTTATCGGCTTCAGCGCCAGTTTTTTTACCACCACCCACTCAGCCAGCTAGGGGTGGGGGGTCAGTCAGCTAGAGGTTGCCCCAGAGGTGGAGGTCGATCAAGGGGCGGCCAGGCCCGTTTCTATGAACTCCCAAGTAGACCCGATGTTATCGCTTCAGATGTTGTTATTACAGGTATTGTTTCAGTCTGCCACAGAGATGCCTCTTTATTATTTGATCTCGGTTCTACCTTTTCTTATGTGTCATCATACTTTGCTCGTTATTTGGGGACGCCCCATGAGTTTCTTACTTTACTTGTTCATGTATCTACCCCGGTGGGTGATACTGTTGTTGTAGACCGTGTGTACTGATCATGTGTAGTGACTATTGGGGGTCTAGAGACCCGAGTGGATCTATTGATATTGAGCATGATGGATTTTGATGTCATTTTGGGCATGGATTAGTTATCTCTGTGTCGTGCTATTCTGGACTGTCATGCTAAGATAGTCACATTGGCTATACCGAGTATGCCACAGATCGAGTGGCGAGGTGTGCCTGATTATGTTCCTAGTAGAGTGATATCTTTCTTGAAGGCCCAGTGTATGGTTGGGAAGGGTTGCCTTTCATATCTAGCATTTGTGAAGGATGGCGGAGCTGAGGCTCCCAGTATTGATTATGTTCCAGTTGTGAGGGATTTTCTCGATGTATTTCCTGTAGACCTGTCGGGCATGCCATCGGACTGGGATATTGATTTTGGTATTGACCTAGTGCCGGGCACTCAACCCATTTTTAATTCGTTGTATCGTATGGCACCAGCGGAGTTGAAGGAATTAAAAGAACAGCTTCAGGAACTCCTCGATAAAGGGTTCATTCGGCCTAGTGTGTCACCTTGGGATGCGGCGGTTCTATTTATGAAGAAGAAGGATGGCACAATGAGAATGTGCATTGATTATAGGCAATTGAATAAGGTAACAATTAAGAACAAGTATCCTTTTCCTCACATTGATGATTTATTTGACCAGCTTTAGGGAGCGAGGGTGTTCTCCAAGATTGATCTCCGTTAAGGTTATTACCAGTTGAAGATCAGGGATTCAGATATTCTTAAGACGGATTTCAGGACCTGATATAGTCATTATGAGTTCTTGGTGATGTCTTTTGGGCTAACCAATGCCCCAGTAGCATTTATGCATTTGATGAACAGCGTTTTCCAGCCTTATCTTGATTCATTTGTTATAGTCTTCATTGATGATATTCTGGTGTATTAGCGTAGTCAAGAGGAGCACGTGGAGCATTTGAGAGTTGTGTTGTAGAGATTGAGGGAGGAAAAGCTTTATGCAAAATTCTCCAAGTGTGAGTTTTGGCTTAGTTCAGTTGCTTTCTTGGGGCACGTGGTGTCCAGCGAGGGTATTCAGGTTGATCCAAAGAAGATAGAGGCAGTCTAGAGTTGGCCTAGACCGTCCTCAGCCACAGGGATTTGCAGCTTTCTTTGTTTGGCAGGCTATTATCACTTGTTTGTTCAGGGATTCTCATCTATCGCATCGTCCTTGACCAAGTTAACCCAGAAGGGTACTCCATTTGTATGGTCGGACGAGTGTGAGGAGAGCTTTCAGAAGCTCAAGACAGCTTTAACCATAGCTCAAGTGTTGATTTTGCCATCAGCTTCAGGTTCGTATACAGTGTATTGTGATGCTTCGAGAGTTGAGATTTGATGTGTATTGATGCATGAGGGTAGAGTTATTGCTTATGCTTCTCGTCAGTTGAAACCCCATGAGAAGAACTACCCCGTTCATGATTTGGAGTTGGCTGCCATATTTCACGCGTTGAAGATTTAGAGGCATTACTTGTATGACGTATCTTGTGAGGTGTTCACTGATCATCGTAGTCTTCAGCATTTGTTCAAGCAAAAGGATCTTAATTTGATGTAGCGGAGATGGTTGGAGTTGCTTAAGAATTATGATATCACTATATTGTACCATCCGGGAAAGGCCAATGTGGTGGCCGATGCTTTGAGCCAAAAGGCAGTGAGTATGGGAGTTTGGCATATATTCCAGTTGGGGAGAGATATTTTGTAGTTGATGTTCAGGACTTGGCCAATCGGTTCGTGAGGTTAGATATTTCGGAGCCCAATCGGGTATTGGCTTGTGTGGTTTCACAATCTTCCTTATATGATCGCATCAAAGAGCGCCACTATGATGATCCGCATTTTCTTGTCCTGAAGGATAGAGTCCAGCATGATGATGCCAGAGATGTAACCATTAGTGATGATGGTGTATTGAGGATGCAGGGCCGGATTTGTGTGCCCAATGTGGATGGGCTTCGGGAGTTGATTCTGGAGGAGACCCATAGTTCGCAGTATTCCATTCATCCGGGTGTTGCCAAGATGTATCATGATTTGAGGCAGCACTACTGGTGGAGAAGAATGAAGAAAGATATTGTGGGATTTGTAGCTCGTTGTCTCAATTGTCAGCAGGTGAAATATGAGCATTAGAGACCGGGTAGCTTGCTACAGCAGATGGATATTCCTGAGTGGAAGTGGGAGAGGATCACTATGGACTTTGTTGTTGGACTTCCACGGACTTTGAAGAAGTTCAATGCTATTTGGGTGATTGTGGATTGGCTGACCATGTCCGCGCACTTCATTCCTGTGTGTACTATCTATTTTTCAGAGCGGTTGGCAGAGATCTATATCCGAGAGATCGTTCATTTGCATGGTGTCCCAGTTTCCATCATTTGAGATAGAGGCACTCAGTTTACATTGCAGTTTTGGATGATTGTGCAGCGAGAGTTGGGTACTCAATTTGAGTTGAGCACAACTTTTCACCCTCAGACGGACGGGCAGTCCGAGTGCACTATTCAGATATTGGAGGACATGTTGTTTGCTTGTGTTATTGATTTCGGAGGTTTATGGGATCAGTTTCTACCGCTTGCAGAGTTTGCTTATAACAATAGCTACTAGTCGAGCGTTCAGATGGCTCCATATGGGGCTTTTTATGGGAGGCGGTGTAGATCTCTAGTTAGTTGGTTCGAGTCCGGTAAGGCTAGGCTATTGGGGATAGATTTGGTACAGGATGCTTTGGAGAAGGTGAAGGTGATTCAGGAGAGGCTTCGTACAACGCAATCGAGGCAAAAGAGTTATGCTGACAGGATGGTTCGAGATGTGTCTTACATGGTGGGCGAGAAAGTTCTACTGAAGGTTTCACCCATGAAGGGTGTTATGAGAATTGGGAAGAAAGGGAAATTGAGTCCGCGGTTCATTGGACCTTTTGAGGTGCTTCGGAGGATTGGGGAGGTGGCTTATGAGCTTGCTTTGCCACCCAGCTTGTCGAGTGTGCATCCGGTATTTCATGTTTCTATGCTATGGAAGTATGTTGGGGATCCGTCTCATGTTTTGGATTTCAGCACGGTTCAGTTGGATGATGATTTGACATATGATATGGAGCCAGTAGCTATTTTGGGTCGTCAGTTTCGAAAGTTGAGGTCAAAGGATATAGCTTCAGTGAAAGTGCAGTGGAGAGGTCGGCCCGTGGAAGAGGCTACCTAGGAGACCGAGCGGGAGATGCAGAGCAGATATCCTCACCTGTTTGAGGCTTCAGGTATGTTTCTTGACTCGTTCGAGGATGAACGTTTGTTTAAGTTGGGGAGGATGTGACGACCCGTCCAGTCGTCTCATGAGTTGCCGCTCCATTTTCCCTATTTCTACTTCTTTATGCTTCGTTATCCGTGTTTTGCGGTATCGGGTTGGTCGGATCGAGTCCGGAGTGGTTTTGATAAGGTTTGAGACATTTAGTCTCTTTTAAGAAGGTTTAAGTTGGAAAGTCAACCGGATATTGACTTATGTATTATAGGACTCGGATGTGAGTTCTGATAGTTCGGTTAGCTTCGGGAAATGATTTATGACTTAGGAGTGTGATCGGAATGGGTTTTGGAGGTCCGGAGTAGAATTAGGCTTGAATTGGTGAAGTTGATATTTTGGCGATTTCTGGTTGATAGGCAAGATTTTGATATAGGGTTTGAAATGGAATTCCGAGAGTTGTAGTAGCTTCAATGTGTCATTTGGGATGTGTGTGTAAAATTTTAGGTCATTCGGACGTGGTTTGGTTGTGTTTTTTATCAAAAGCGTATTTCGGAAGATTTTAGAAACTTAGGCTTGAATCCGATGTGTTTTGGGTGATTTGATGTTGTTTGAGGTGTTTTGATGGTTGGAACAAGTTTGAATGAGGTGTTAGGATGTCTTTATGCCTTTGGTTGAGGTCCCGGGGGCCTCGGGTGAGTTTCAGGTGGTCAATCGGATCATTTGAAGTTGGAAAAGATTGCAGAAAATGTTGTTCAGCTGTTGCAGGGATTTTACCCTTCTTGTTCGAGAGTAGAGCCTCGCGTTCGCGAAGAGGCAGTTGAGGAAGGCAAGAATTAAGCCTTCACATTCATGAGAAGGGCTTCGCGTTCGCGGAGGGCTGGCAAGTGGTGCATTGTGTTCACGAGAAGGTCTTCGCGATCGCGTAGAGGAAATTGGGTCAGATGGGTTCGAGGTCCAGTGTTCATCGCGTTCACGGATGAGTGAGCACGTTCGCGAAGGTTAAGGTGGATGAAGCATCGCGTTCGCGATGATCATTACGCGTTCGCATAAAGGAAAAGTTGGTCAACGCGATTTTGTGCTTCGCGAACGCGTGGGTTTGACCGCGTTCGCAAAGAAGGAAATATAGGCCCGGGCAGAATGTTTTTAAGTTGTCTTGTTCGCGATTTTGGGGCTTATTTCACCCATAGCTGCTCATTTTTTAAGATTTTTGAAGGAAATTGAAAAGGGATTCAAGGGGAATAATTGGGAGGTAAGATTTTTGGACTAAAAACTCGATTATTATGTGAATTCCACTAAGAAAATCATGAAAGCTAAGCCTAAAATTGAAGAACTAGGGCTTGAGAACTTGGACTTTTGATTGGGGATTTGGAGGACCATTTGGGGTCAGATTTGAGAACTTTTGATATGCATGAACTTGTGGGGGGATAAGGAATCTAATAATTTGAAAATTTCTGAATTTCGAGAAGTGGGCTCGGGGCTCGGGGCTCGAGTTTTGCTTATTTCAGGATTTGTGCCCTTTATTGATTATTTTCGCTTGGGCTTTGTTCCCTTAGCATATTTTGACGTCCTCATTCTTCTGATTTAGGATAGATTCGCCGCGTGTGGAGGCCGATTCGAGGGGCAAAGGCATCGCGAGTTAGAGATTTAGCCGGTTCGAGGTGACTAATGATTGTAAATGATGTTCTGAGGGTTTGAAACCCCGAATTGCACATCGTAGTGCTATATTGAGGTGAGGCACACACTTGATGACAAGCGTGGGGTCATGCAATTGGGCTGAATGCCATATTGGGCTTAGTGCCAACTATTTGAACCCTTCGGGAATTTTTATTGGTAGTTCCTCACTGTTTTGACTTTATACTTGAACTCAGTCATATTATTTTCCACTGTTTTACTACTCAGCCACGTTTGCTCAGTTTTAATACTTAAATGATATTTTAAATGATGTTTGGGCTGATAAACACTATTTTACTATTACCCAAGAGGCTTATGATGATTTTTGACTGAGTAAGGCCGAGGGCCTACGTTATGAGGAAACACTGATGCTCATATGAGGCCGAAGGCCTGAGATATGTACGCCACGAGGTGCCTTGATTGATATGAGGTTGAGGGCCTAGATTTGATGCCACGAGATGGCTTGTTACTATGCTTGGGCCGTAAGGGGCCCCTCCAGGAGTCTGCACACCCCCAGTGAGCGCGAGTACCCATTGTGATGTGAGATTGAGCCCGAGGGCTGTTATTGTTCTGAGATGTTGCCCGAGGGGCGGATGTGGTGATATTGTGCCTGATGGGTGAACCTTTATGTGTTTATTTTTTTTTCATAATTGACTGTCAATTATTTGCTTACTTGTTGAAAAAGAATTTTACTCGACTTTTCACTATTGTAATGCTTTTAAATGGTTTTACTGCTTCATTATAGAATGTCTTGTGCCTTACGTGTTTTCTTACTTTCTGCCATTATTTACCTTTGTTACTCACTGAGTTGGAGTACTCGCTTTACTCCCTGCACCACTGTGTGCAGATTCAGGCATTGCTGGTTCCGCTCCGGAGTGCTGATTTCCGCCTGTGTTGTGAGAATATTTTTGGGTTACCACGAGGTACCTGTTGACGTCCGTAGCCCCGTGTCTCTACTACTCTATCACTTTAACTCCTTTTCAAACATTTGTACTAGTTTATGACTTTAGCAGACTTGTATTATGGCTCATAGATGCTCGTGACTTGTGACACCCCGGTTAGGGCTGTGTCGGGTTGTATTTCCGCTACTTATTATCATTAAATCATGTTTTAGACTGCTTTTATATTATTTAACTGCTTTAACAAGTGAATTGGGTTTAGTTGGCTGGCCTTGTCTTCACGAGAGGCGCCATCACAATCGGGTTCGGGGTTAGGGTCGTGACACTCTTATCATAATGAATGTGCACATTATAGCCGTATAAGTAGTCTAAATAAGGGGTTTAGCGTACGACTGTCAAAGCACATTTTTTTTTATTCTAATTCATATATATATATATATATATATATATATATATATATATATATATATATAATAATTATTTATTTTTACTGGTTTGATGTATTGTATTGTATAATTCTATCTGACTAACAAAAAATGAACTTGCATAATGTATTGTATTTTTACATAGATGTTTTAATTCATAAAGTGTGTTAAAAATAAGTAGTATTTTAAGTAAGTTGAGATAATTCTTAATTATGTGGATAATCGGGTAATTGATTAATTACCAGATAATGAGACATTACCTAATTATCTAATAAGTGGATAAAGATTAAACTTTCCACACCCCACCCCACGTGGCAGCCATGCAATAGTCATTAGATGACTCTTTAAGTCATTACGTTGCCAGCAACCTAACATATCCAAAATTCAAACTCCTAGACCTTATCTTTACTCTTTTTTTCTAAGTATATTTACTTCTTTTCTTTCCCTTTAAATGTGAAGTATAAATTTGAACATCCTTGTGAGTTGTGAGCACTATAATGACATCTTCGTGATAATGGAAATATTGTTGCTGAAAACGAAATTGGTCTAAAGATGGGCAGAAAGTTCACCTTCTTGACAAATTTAGTAGAGTACATGAAGAGGACATTTGGGCATGAAATTACATCATTCACTTCAAAGAGTCATGATTACACTAACTTGAGCCCAACGAGCTCTAGAAATTTTCTAACAGTATTTAAAAATGTTGTGCCGGAGTTATTTTCTGGTGGAAATTGCCTCAGTGACTATCTATATGGGTTTCTGATGGGAAGTTTTAACTGGTCGCAAAGCATTGATTTTAGGACATATATTATGTGCTTTCTTTTAACAAGTACGTTAAGTTCATCCCTTCTTTCTTTTTTGGCATGATCTATACAACACAAATGAAATGAGCAAATGTACGACTTTCATAAATTACTCAATTCGTAGAAATGCTACAGATGTGTATATTCTTATTCTCCCATAAATCTTATTATTCCATTGTCTCGGGTCTCAGAAAAATACGTATTTGATAAAGTTTATCCGAAAGGCATATTGAGTTTTATGGCATTCCGAGAAAATCTTATTAACGTATTTCTTATGCATTTCATGCATTTATACATGTACATTAACCCATGACTCAGATGACATTATATACGCGTATATATGTATATGGGATATGGAAAAAGGTTACGTGTAATGACCTGACTGGTCGTTTTGAGTATTTTCACTTTGCTTGCCAGTTCTCGGTCATGACTAGCCCCGTATAATATATTATGACTTATCTAAATTATCGGTTTTGGTTTTCAGGTTAATCGGAACAAATATGGAAGAATGATTCTCAGCTTGAAGCTTTAAATTTGAAAGGTTTGACCAAGTTTTGACTTTTTAGTATTCGATCTCGGATTTGAATTTTTATGATTTAGTTAGCTCCGTTGGGTGATTATGAACTTAGGAGCGTGTCCGGATTGTGATTTGGAGGTCCGTATTAGAATTTGGCTTGAAATGGCGTAAGTGAAAATTTTGGAAAGTTTGATCAGGAGTGGACTTTTTGATATCGGGGTCGGATTTTGATTCCGGAAGTTGGAGCAAGTCCGTAGTGTCAAATATAACTTGTGTGCAAAATTTGAGGTCAATCGGACGTGTTTTGATAGGGTTCGACATCGGTTGTGGAAGTTAAAGTTTCAAAGTTTATTAATTTTGAATTGAGGTATGATTTGTGTTTTAGTGTTGTTTGATGTGATTTGAGGCCTTCACTAAGTTCGTGATATGTTTTGAGACTTGTTGGTATGTTCGGGCGGGTTCTTGAGGGTCTCGGGGTGGTTTCGGGCCATTTCTAGTTGCTGGTTTGTGGCTTCAGGGGTGTACAGTGCGTTAGTATAGATCCGGCCGTGTTAGCATAGAGAAAATTTTGAAAAATGGTGTTGTGCTATGCGATTGCGTAAGTCTTCCCGCGATCGCATAGAGTAAATTTTTTGTTGCACTGACCTGACTTTGGAATCTATAAGGAATTTGAAAATGATCCAAAAATAAAAGTTGTAGCTCTTGATGTCTAGTTTTCATAAATTTAAACCAATTATAATTTGGAGTTTTGTACAAAAAGTTATGGTCATTATATTAGAGGTTGTCCGGAAGAGTTGGAGAAGGTTGTTGGAAAAATTTGTTCTACGTGATCGCGGGGGAATGGCCGCGATCGCGCAGGATAAAAGAAAGGTTGGAAAATTTTGTGCTTCGCTATTGCATTTGTTTGTCCGCGATAGCATAGAGTAAATGCATGGGCAGATTATAAAGTACTCTATTTCGAGGGTTTCAGCCATTTTTGCATTTTTGGAGCTATGAAGCTCAGATTGAAGCAATTTTCGAAGGAATTTTTAGAGAAGTGATTGGGGTAAGTGTTCTTCACTTGTTTTTGGTTAAATTACATGATTGTATCTTGATTTTTATCATCTAAATTGAGAACTTAGGGTAAAAATTGGGGGGGGGGGAAATGAAAGAGAATTGGAGAGATGATTTTGGGGATTTGAATGGCCATTTGATGTCAGATTTTGATGAATTTGGTATGGACTCGCGAGTGAATGAAATTTCTAGTTTTGTGACTTTTGTCGGATTTTAAGATATGGGCCCAGGGTCCGAGTTTGAGTGGATTTCAGGATTTTGTGCTTAATTTGATAGTTTTGCTTGTGGAATTCATTCCATTAGCGCATGTTGATGGTATTGTTCTGGTTGTGAATAGATTCGGAGCGATTGGAGGCAAAGTTGAGAGGAAAGGGCACCGCGGGTTAGAGTTTTATCTGGTTTGAGGTAAGTAATGATTGTAAATATTGTCCTGAGGGTATGAAACCCCGGATTTTCACATCGTTTCACTACTTTGAGGTGACGCACATGCCAGATGACGAGCGTAGGATCGTGCACCATTGAAGATTGTGACTTGGTCCATCCCGTATGACTATTACGTCGCATATTTGATTGAAAACTATTTGATACTATTGTGTTTTTGAAAGCATTATTATGTTTTGGGCTGGATGCCATATTTGGGCCTATTGCCAACCATTTGGACTCTTAGGGGTTTTCTTTACTGAAATTCCTCACTGCTTTGATTTAATAATTGTACTCATTCATGCTAAGTTTTACTTATTTTATAACTCAGTCTTATTTACCCTAATTTAATGCATAACTGATATTCCGACTGAGCATCCTGTTTTACTATTAGCTCGAGTGGCTTGAGAGGTTTCTGGTTGAGTGAGGTCGAGGACCTGTGTTGTGAGGATATTATGGGATCGGGCTACACGCCGCAACAGGTTGTTACTGATTCATGATATTGTAAGGCCGAGGGCCTAATTAATTTATGCCACGAGGTGGCTTATTGTTATGAGGCCGAGGGCTTGATTTATTATGCCATGAGATGGCTTGTTATAGCGCTTGGTCTGTAGGAGCCCTTCCGAAGTCTGAACACCCCCAATAAGCGTGGATACCCAGTGTGAGTGATGTGATGTTTCCCAAGGTGCTATTTTTTTATTTATGTTATTGCCCAAGGGGCTAATACGAGTGATTGTGAGGAAGCCCGAGTGACTGGTTCTGTTGATATTTTGCCCGAGGGGCAGTTTATCATTTATTTTACTCGAGGGGCTGTATAAGAGTGAGTTTTTGCCCGAGGGGCCGACTACGTTTTCATCATTTCTACTACATGTTTTCATCACTTGTTTGAAAATTGCTGAAAGATGTTTTAAATGGATTTCTTTTACACATCTTCAAATGATTTCTACCAAAAACTAGATTTTTAATGAAAAGATTTGATATATATACTGTTTTTGAAACACACTGTACTTACTGTGGTGTTATGACATTGATTATGTACTTTCTTACTGCTCAGTCTTTATTTACTCTTATTACTTACTGAGTTGGCGTACTCACATTACTCCTTGCACCTTGTGTGTAGATTCAGGAATTTCTAAACCTAGTAGCGGGTGTTGATTAATCAGTGGCAGGTTCATCAGAGTTAGCAAGGTAGCTTCCCGGCATTCACAACCCTGTTCTTCTCCCTCTTACCTTTCTTAGACTATTTTTAGTATATTTTCAGATGCTTCGTTGTATTCAGACCCTAGTAGATGCTCGTGACTTGTGACAACCCGATGCCGGGCTTGTGTTATTTTCTTCCGCACTGGTTATTTAGACTTATGTTATGAGATTCTGTTATTTAATAGCTTAAAAATGACTTTAATGAAATAATGGTTGATTTGGGATGTGTGTCGACTGGCCTAGTTTTACGATAGGCGCCATTACGATCGGGTCAGTTTTGGGATTGTGACAAGTTAGTATCATAGCCTAGGTTACATAGATCTTACGAGTCATGAGTAGGTTTAGCAGAGTCTCGCGGATCGGTACGGAGACATCTATACTTATCATCGGGAGGCTACAGAACATTTAGGAAATCCCACATTCTTGACTTCTTATCGTGCGCCATTGATTCAGCTTGAAATGTAACTCTTGAAATTGCTTCCACGCATTCGTGTGCACGCATGAGCACTCGATATCAGTTGTGCATCGGTGTCTTGTGATTCCCTCATCGAGGGGCGAGATGTGATTTTTGTGTGTTGATGTTGGGCCAGCTATGATATGAGTCCAGACTCATGAAGATTAAGAGACTACGTGACGGCTATGACGGTGGAAAGGTATAAAGAGATGTTAGTTTGAGGCGAAGTAGGTGGGTTATCTCCTGCAGAGTGTTCTGAAGTTAGTGTGATCCTTATGTTGTATGTTGGAAGAACTCTTTTACCAGTGAAATATATGTGTTGCAATTTGAATTTGGATTGCTTAAAAGAGTGAGCTTGATTGTTACGAGGGGAATGCGGGATTTGAAAAAGATTTGAAGTACTAGATGGCTTGTGGTGCACGAGCTTATAAAGGATTAAGTTAATCTCACTATGGTATTATGGCGGTATTAGAGTATAGGCATTGTGAGTGTAACGACCTGGCTGGTCGTTTCATGAGTTACCACTCTGTTTCTCCCATTTCAGCTTCTTATTGTCTTTTTCAACTGTATTATGTGTTATCAAGTTGGTTGGCTAGGGTTCGGAGAGGTTTTGGTAAGGTTTGAGACATTTAGTCTCTTTTGAGTAAGCTTAAGTTGGAAAAGTCAACTGGATATTAACGTATGTGAAAAGGGAGTCACATAGGAATTTTGATGGTTCAGATAGCTTCGGTAGGTGATTTGGGACTTAGGAGCGTGATCGGAATGAATTTTGGAGGTCTGGAGTATATTTAGGCTTGAATTGGCGAAATTGGAATTTTGGCGTTTTTCGGTTGATAGGTGAGATTTTGATATAGGGGTCGGAATGGAATTCCGAAAGTTGGAGTAGGTCCGTTGTGTCATTTATGACATATGTGCAAAATTTCAAGTCATTCGGATGAGGTTTGATAGACCTTTTGATCGAAAGAGGAATTTGGAAGTTTTTGGAATTCTTAGGCTTGAATCCGATGTAAATTTGGTGTTTTGATATTGTTTGGAGCGTTCCGAATGTTAGAACAAGTTTGAATGATGTTATGAGATATATTGGCATGTTTGGTTGAGGTCCCGAGGGCCTCGGGTGAGTTTCGGGTGGTTAAACGGATCAAGTTCATGTTTGAAAAGTTGCAGATTTTCTGATTTCAGTTGCAGGCATTTTTGTTCTTCGCGATCGCGTATGAGTGTTCGCGGTCGCATAGGCTCAGTTGGGCAGGGTGAAGAATTTCTCTATGCGATCGTAGAGGAAGAGTTGCGATCGCATATGTGTATGAAGCTGTGCTTCGCGAATGCATGGTCAGAGCTGCGTTCGCGTAGGAGAAAAATGATCTGAAGAGGGGCTAAGGTGACTACACTACGCGATCACGTGAGGCATGTTGTGATCACGTGGGTCTGTGTGGTATAGCTTCGCGATCGCATGGAGCTTTTTATGATCGCATAAGGTTAAATGAGGGCAATCGGCTTTTTGTGCTTCGCGATCGCGAGGCATTTTCTGCGATCGCGGTGAAGGAATTTTAAAAGCTGGGTAGAATGTTTAAAAAGCCATATCCGCGATTTTGGGTCTAAGTTTCACCATTGTTGAGCGATTTTAGAGCTTTTTGAGGAAGATTGAAGAGGGAATCAAGGGTAAACACTTGGAGATAAGATTTATGGACTTAATACTCGATCCTATTGTGATTTTTACCTAATTCAACATGAAATTTGGGGGATTTGAAGACTAAAACATGGTAGTTAGGGCTTGGAAATTGGAGACCTTAAACTAGGGATTTGAGGGGTCATTTGTGGTCGGATTTTGGTATTCTTGGTATGTATGAACTCTTTAGAGTGTGGGGATTCTAGTTTTGTGATTTTTATCGAAATCTGAGGCATGGGCCCGGGGATCGGGTTTTGACCAATTTCGGGATTTTGATGTAATTTGATTATGTTCGAGTGGGCTTTGTTCCCTTCGCACATTTTGATGGTTATATACTAATTTTGGTTAGATTCGGGGCATTTGGAGGTCGAATTGAGAGGAAAAGGCATCGCGGGCTACAATTTAGCTTGGTTTGAGGTAAGTAACGCTTCCAAACTTGGTTCTAAGGGTTTGAAACTTTGAACTATGTGTTCTATGATTACTATTAAGGTGACGCAATGCCAAGTGACGGGCGTGTGGGTGTGCACTGTGAGAAATGCAGCCTGGATCATTCTATGGCACCGCTTAGCTACTCGTTTTTGTTGATAAGCTGCAAATCATGCTAAATATCATGTTAAGGCTTCACGCCGGTATTGTTGAGACCCGAGAGGTCGTTTCTTGCTGTCATGTCATTAGATTCATGTATATTCTATACTTAGTCCTATTCATGCATATTATATCATGCCTCAGTCTCGATTATTGCTATTTGACATATCATATCATTGTTCGGGCTTGTATTATGACATCTTAGCCCATGTATGTGAGACTAGAGAGTATTGACTGAGTGAGTCCAAGAGCCAAATATTGATTGACAGTATGGGATCAGGTGCACGCCGCAACAATGGTATTGATCATGCCTTCGCTGGCATTGATATAGTGCTTGGGCTCAGAGAAGCCCCTCAAGAGTCTTTACACCCCTAGTGAGCGCAGTAGTTGATAATATTGAGGGATGGATCTTCCCTGGACATGGATCTTGTTCGAAGTATTGGTATAGAGATGGATCTTCTCCGTGAGTCTAGATTGGCCTGTTTTTCCTCGGTACTAGGTGACTTAGAGTCTATGATGTATGTATATTTCAGGATGGATCTTCCCTGGGCAGAGTGGGTCGTATACAATATCGAGTGGTTGAGCAGTGTGAGTGGAGGTATCATACGTGACATTGATCATGCTATCTGTGCATTGGTACTTAGAGTTTTTTGAGCTTATACTCTGTATTGTTCATACTGTGTTTGGTTATTTCTAAGAAAAATACATGAACTGTAAGCATGTCTACTTTTCTATACATTTATCTGTTGCAACCCGTATGGGGTTTGGTTCGTCACTACCATCAGTCCATAGTTTGGACTTGTTACTTACTGAGTTGGTGTACTTATGTTACCCCCTGCACCCCTGTGTACAGATTCAGGTATCTCAGGGCACGGTAGCGGCTGCTGATTATATTATGCGGACTTTCACTTGGAGATTGCGAGGTAGCTTCTTGGAGACCATAGTTTCGCCTTCTCCTTTCCTTACCTTCCTTTAGTTTATATGTTTAGGATATTCTCAGACCGTGTTGGTCATATTATTTCAAACAATTGTATTAGTTGTGGCTCATGACTTAGTGACACCCGAGGTCGGGATTGTATTTCTTTCTGCTTGATTTTGGATTTCCACTCTTATCTTATTGAACTTATGTTAAAACTATGAATTTCTTTAAGTTTTATTTGAAAAATGGAAAATTTGGAAGTAAGTGGCTGGCCTAGCATCACGATAGGCGCCATCATGACATGGTTAGATTTTGGTTCGTGTGATGTTGCTATCAGAGCCTAGGTTTCATAGGTCTCACGGGTCATGAGCAGGTTTAGTAGAGTCTCACGGATCGGTATAGAAAAACTTCATATTCTTGAATTCTTGTCGTGTGAATCTGTTGATCCGAGTACTAATATTTCTGTTATTCTATTCTCTCACAGATGGTGAAGACACGTGCTACCGATCAGGATGGACGACCACCAGTACCACCAGTTGGGGCCGCTAGAGGCCGAGGACCTAGTCGAGGCCGTGGTAGGGGTAGGGGTATGGCCCGCACAGCAGCTAGGGCAACACTTGCAGATCCACCCGCCACCCTAGTTCATGATCAGGCTCCAGCTAGGGATGTTCCAGCAGCACCAGCTCAGGCACCGACTGTGCCTATTGTTATTCCGGGTCTCCAGGAGACTTTGGCTCAGATTCTGACTGTGTGCACCAGTCTTGCTTAGGCAGTCGTAGTTTCTACTACAGCAGCTACTTCTCAGGCCAGGAGAGGCACATAGACTCTCGCCGCCCGTACACCCGAGCAGGTTGTACTGGGAATCCAGACACCGGAGGCACCACTAGCCTAGACGGTTGCACCTGCTCATGATTTTGTGGTTCCAGTTATGCTTGATGACGAGCAACGTCGATTGGAGAGGTTTGGTAGACTTCAGCCTCCGACTTTTAGTGGTGCAAAGGGCATGGATTCCCAGGGTTTCTTGGATAAGTGTCAGAGAATGTTGCATACAGCGGGTATTCTAGAGACTAGTGAGGTCTTATTTACTACTTTTCAATTTTCACGGGCTGCTTTCACTTGGTGGGAGGCTTATGAGAGGTGTAGGCCTATTGGTGCACCGCCCCTTACCTGGCATTAGTTCTCCATTCTCTTCCTAGAGAAGTATGTACCGCATTCCCGTAGGGAGGAGCTGCGTAGGGAGTTCGAGCAGCTGCGCCAGGAGGGTCTGTCCGTGACACAGTATGAGATGAGGTTCTCTGAGTTGGCCCGTCATGCTATTTGGATAGTTCCCACAGACAGGGCGAGGATCAGAAGGTTTGTTGATGGCCTCAACTATCAACTACGAATTTTTCTGACCAGAGAGAGTATCTGGCTCTTCTTATGAGAAGGTGGTTGACATTTCTAGAGAGATTGAGTTAGTTTATTTCCAGGAGAGAGAGGAGAGGAAGGCCAAGAGGCCTCAAGGATCTGGTAGTTTTGGGGGTTCTTCTTCGGGAGGCTAGTTTCAGCACGGCAGAGGCCGTTCATTCAGGCATGCTCAGCTAACCTATTCAGGTCAGCGTGGTGGGTCATCTGGCCACGATTCTCACAGTTCACATCAGGGCCACTCATCTCTCAGTTCCGTTCCAACTTAGAGTCCGACTCAGGCACCATCAATTCAGGGCTTATCTATGTTGGTATTTTCTAGTGGGCATCCCGGTGCACGAGGCTCCCTTCAGTCCCCATCGCCACTTGCTACGAGGGGTTGCTTTAAGTGTGGAGATTTGGGTCATATCAAGAGGTTTTGTCCCCATCTTATGGGAGGTTCATCCCAGTAGAAGAGTCATCCTTCGGCTTCAGCACCAGTTACTTCCCTACCCGCTCAGTCAGCTCGGGGTGTAGGTCAGTCATCTAGGGGTCGCCCTAGAGGGGGAGGTCGATCAGGTGGTGGTCAGTCCCGTTTCTATGCCCTCCTAGCCATACCAAATGCTATTTCTTCAGATGCTATGATTATAGGTATTATCTCAGTCTGCCACAGAGATGCCTCTGTATTATTTTATCCCGACTCCACCTTTTCTTATGTCACATCATATTTTGCCCATTATTTGGATATGCCCCGCGAGTCTCTTGTTTCATCTATTTATGTATCTACTCTAGTAGGCAATACTATTATTGTAGACCGTGTATATCAGTCGTGTGTAGTGACTATTGGGGGTTTGGATACCCGAGTGGATCTCTTGTTGCTTAGTATGGTTGATTTTGATGTGATATTAGGCATGGATTGGTTATCTCCGTGTTGTGCTATTTTGGATTGTCATGCTAAGATAGTAACGTTGGCTATGCCGGGGTTGCCATAGATTGAGTGACGAGATTCGACTGATTATGTTCCCAGTAAGGTGATTTCATTTCTAAAGGCCTAGCTGATTGTTGGGAAGGGTTGTCTTTCATACCTAGCATTTGTGAGGGATGTCAGTGCAAAGACTCCCAACATTGATTCTGTTCCAGTTGTGAGGGACTTTCCCGATGTGTTTCTTGCAGACCTACCGGGTATTCCACCGGACAAGGATATTGATTTTGGTATTGATTTGGTATCGGGCACTCAGCCCATTTCTATTCCTCCATATCGTATGGCACCAGCGGAGCTGAAGGAGTTGAAGGAGCAACTTCAGGAATCTTGGATAAGGGTTTTATTCGGCCCAGTGTTTCATCGTGGGGTGCTCCTATTCTTTTTGTGAAGAAGAAGGATGGCACTATGAGGATGTGCATTGATTATAGGTAGATGAACAAGGTTATAATTAAGAACAAGTATCCTCTGCCTTGCATTGATGATTTATTCCACAACTTCAGGGAGCAAGGGTGTTCTCCAAGATTGATCTCCGTTCAGGTTATCACCAGTTGAAGATCAGGTACTCGGATATTCTTAAGACATCATTCAGGACCATATACGGTCATTATGAGTTACTTGTGATGTCTTTTGGGTTGATCAATGCCCCAGCAACGTTCACGCATTTGATGAACAACGTGCTCCGGCCTTATCTCGACTCGTTTGTCATAGTCTTCATTGATGATATTCTGCTTTATTCGCGTAGTCAAGAGGAGCACACGGAGCATTTGAGAGTTGTGTTGCAGTAGTTGAGGGAGGAGAAGCGTTATGCAAAGTTCTCAAGTGTGAGTTTTGGCTCAGTTCAGTGGCTTCTTGGGGCACGTGGTGTCCAGTGAGGGTATTCAGGTTGATCCAAAGAAGATAGAGGCGGTTCAGAGTTGGCCCAGACCATCCTTAGCCACAGAAATTCACAGCTTTCTTGGTTTGGCGGGTTATTACCGCCAGTTTGATCATGGATTTTCATCTATCACATTACCCTTGATCAAGTTGACTCATAAGGGTGCTCCATTTATGTGGTCGGATGAGTGTGAGTCAAGCCTTTAGAAGCTCAAGACTGCCTTGACCACAACTCCAGTGTCAGTTTTTCCATCAGCTTCAGGTTCATATACCGTGTATTGTGATGCTTCAAGAGTTGGTATCGGGTGTGTGTTGATGCATAAGGGTAGAGTTATTACTTATGCTTCTCATCAATTGAAGCCCCAAGAGAATAACTACCCCATTCATGGTTTGGAGTTGGTTGCAATTGTTCATGCGTTAAAGATTTGGAGGCATTATCTGTATGGTGTGTCTTGTGAGGTGTTTACTGATCATCGTAGCCTCCAGCACTTGTTCAAACAGAAGGATCTCAATTTGAGACATCAGAGATGGTTGGAGTTGCTAAAGGACTATGATATCACTATTTTGTACCATTCGGGGAAGGCCAATGTGGTGATCCATGCCTTGAGTAGGAAGGCGGTGAGTATGGAGAGTTTGGCGTATATTCCAGTTGGGGAGAGACCTCTTACAGTTGATGTTCAGGCCTTGGCCAATCGGTTTGTGAGGCTAGATATTTCGGAGCCCAGTTGGGTGTTGGCTTGTGTGGTTTCTCAGTCTTCTTTATTTGATCGCATCATAGAGCGCCAGTATGATGATCCTCATTTGCGTTTCCTAAAGGACAGAGTTCAGCACGATGATGCCAGATATGCTACTATTAGTGACGATGGGGTGTTGAGGATGTAGGGCCGGATATGTGTGCCCAATGTAGATGGTCTTTGGGAGTTGATTCTAGATGAGGCTCATAGTTCGCAGTATTCTATTCATCCGGGTGCCGCGAAGATGTATCAAGATCTGAGACAACATTATTGGTAGAGGAGAATGAAGAATGATATTGTGGAATTTGTAGCTCGGTGCCTCAATTGTCAGCAGGTGAAATATGAGCATCAGAGACTGGGTGGCTTGCTTCAGCAGATAGATATTTCAAAGTGAAAGTGGGAGCGGATCACCATGGACTTTGTAGTTGGGCTCCTACGGACTTTGAAGAAGTTCGATCTATTTGGGTGATTGTGGATCAGCTGACCAAATCTGTGCACTTCATTCCTGTGTGTACTACCTACTTTTCAGAGCGGTTGGCAGAGATATATATCCGGGAGATTGTTCGATTGCATGGTATCCCAGTTTCCATCATTTCAGATAGAGGTACTCAGTTTACTTTGCAGTTTTGGAGAGCCGTGCAGAGAGAGTTGGGTGCTCAGGTAGAGTTGAGCTCAACTTTTCACCCTCAGACAGACGGGCAGTCCGTGCGCACTATTCAGATATTGGAGGACATGTTGCGCGCTTGTGTCATTGATTTTGGAGGGTCATGGGATCAATTTCTACCGCTCACAGAGTTTTCTTATAACAAAAGCTATCAATCAAGTATTCAGATGGCTTCATATGAGGGTTTGTATGGGAGACAGTGTAGATCTCTAGTTGGTTGGTTTGAGCCGGACGAGGCTAGGTTATTGGGTACAGACTTGGTGCAGGATGTCTTAGACAAGGTGAAGGTAATTTAGGAGAGGCTTTGTACAGTGCAGTCGAGACAAAAGAGTTATGGTGACAGGAAGGTTCGGGATATGTCCTACATGGTCGGTGAGAAGGGTCTATTGAATATTTCACCCATGAAGGGTGTTATGAGATTTACGAAGAAGGGTAAATTGAGTCCTCGGTTCATTGGGCCTTTTGAGGTGCTTCAGAGGATTGGAGAGGTGACTTATGAGCTTGCTTTGCCGCCCAGCTTATCGAGTGTGCATCTGATATTTCATGATTCTATGCTCCGAAAGTATATTGGTGACCCGTCTCATGTTTTGGATTTTAGCACGGTTCAATTGGATGGTGATTTGACTTATGATGTGGAGCTAGTGGCTATTTTGGAGCGTCAGGTTTACAAGTTGAGGTCAAAGGATATAGCTTCAGTAAAAGTGCAGTAGAGGTCGACCCATGTAGGAGGCTACCTGGGAGACCGAGCAGGAGATGCGGAGTAGATATCCTCACCTATTTGGGACTTCATGTATGTTTCTTGACTCGTTCGAGGACGACATTTGTTTAAAAGGGGGAGGATGTAACGATCCGGCCGGTCGTTTCATGAGTTACCGCTTTGTTTCCCCTATTTCAGCTTCTTATTGCCTTGTTTAGCTGTATTATGTGTTATTGGGTTGGTTGGCTCGGGTTCGGAGAGGTTTTGGTAAGGTTTGAGGCATGTAGTCTCTTTTGGAAATTGGAATTTTGGGCTTAAATTGGCGAAATTGGAATTTTGGCGTTTTCACGTTGATAGGTGAGATTTTGATATAGGGGTCAGAATGGAATTTTGGAAGTTGGAGTAGGTCTGTTGTGTCATTTGTGATGTGTATGCAAAATTTCAGGTCATTCGAATGAGGTTTGATAGACTTTTTGATCGAAAGCGGAATTTGGAAGTTTTTGGAATTTTTAGGCTTGAATCTGATGTAAATTTGGTGTTTTAATCTTATTTGGAGCGTTCCGAATGTTGGAACAAGTTTGAATGATGTTATGGGATATGTTGGTATGTTTGGTTGAGGTCTCTATGGACTCGAGTGAGTTTCGGGAGGTTAAACGGATCAAGTTCAGGTTTGAAAAGTTGCAGATTTTCTGGTTTCAGTTGCAGGAATTTTTGTTCTTCGCGATCGCGTATGAGTGTTCGCAATCGCGTAGGCTCAGTTCGGTAGGGTGAAGAATTGCTCTATGCAACTGTAGAGGAAGAGTCATGATCGCGTATGTGTATGAAGCTGTGCTTCACAAACGCGTGGTCAGAGCCGCGTTCGCGTAGGAGAAATGTGATCTAAAGAGGGGCTGAGGTGATTACCCTACGTGATCGCGTGAGGCATGTTGTGATTGCATGGGTATGTGTGGTATAGCTTCGCAATCGCATGGAGCTTGTTGCGATCACATAAGGTTAAATGAGGCTAGTCGGGTTTTTGTGCTTCGCGATCATGAGGCATTTTCCGCGATCGCGGTGAAAGAATTCTAAAAGCTGGGCAAAATGTTTAAAAGGCTATATCCGCGATTTTGGGTCTAAGTTTCACCATTGTTGAGCGATTTTAGATCTTTTTGAGGAGGATTGAAGAGGGCAAGGGGAAACACTTGGAGGTAAGATTTATGGACTTAATACTCAATCCTATTGTGATTTCTACCTAATTAAACATGAAATTTGGGGGATTTGAAGCCTAAAACTTAGGAGTTAGGGCTTGGAAATTGGAGACCTTAAACTAGGGATTTGAAGGGTCATTTATGGTCGGATTTTGGTATTCTTGGTATGTATGAACTCGTGAAAGTGTGAGGATTATAGTTTTGTGGTTTTTATCGGAATCTAAGGCGTGGTCCCGGGGGTCGGGTTTTGACCAATTTCGGGATTTTGATGTAATTTGATTATTTTCAAGTGTGCTTTGTTCCCTTAGCGTATTTTGATGGTTATATACTAATTTTGGTTAGATTTGGGGCATTTGGAGTCCGAATCGAGAGGAAAAGACATCGCGGGCTAGGATTTGTCTTGGCTTGAGGTAAGTAATGCTTCCAAACTTGGTTTTGAGGGTTCGAAACCCCGAACTAAATGTTCTATGATTACTATTGAGGTAACACAATGCCAAGTGGTGGGCGTGTTGGTGTGCACAATGAGAAATGCGGCCTGGATCATTCCATGGCATCGCTTAGCTACTCTTTTATGTTGATATTGTGTTGTAATCATGTGATTAAGTTAATAAGCTGCAAATCATGCTAAATATCATGTTAAGGCTTCACACCGGTATTTTTGAGACCCGAGAGGTCGTTTCTTACTGTCATGTCATTAGATTCATGTATATTCTATACTCAGTCCTGTTCATACATATTATATCATGCCTCAGTCTCGATTATTGCTATTTGACATATCATATCATTGTTCGGGCTTGTATTATGACATCTTAGCCCATGTGTATGAGACTGGAGAGTATTGACTGAGTGAGGCCGAGAGCCGAATATTGATTGACAGTATGGGATCGGGTTGCACGCCACAGCAATGATATTGATCATACCTTCGCTGGCATTGATATAGAGCTTGGGCTTAGAGAAGCCCCTCCGTTGTCTTTACAACCCCAGTGGGCGTATTACTTGATGATATTAAGGGATGGATCTTCCCTGGACATAGATCTTGTCAGAAGTATTGGTATGGAGATGGATCTTCTCCATGAGGCTGGATTGGCCTGTTTTTCCTCGGTACTGGGTGACTTATAGTCTATGATGTACGTACATTCTGGGATGGATTTTTCCTGGGTCGAGTGGGTCGTATACAGTACCGAGTGGTTGAGCATTGTGAGTGGAGGTATCATACGTGACATTGATCATGCTATCTGTGCATTGGTACTAAGAGTTTTCTTAGCTTATACTCTGTATTGTTCATACTGTGTTTGGTTATTTCTTAGAAAAATACATGAACTATAAGCATGTCTACTTTTCTATACAATTATCTGTTACAACCCGTATGGGGTTTGGTTCATCACTACAATCATTCCATAGTTTGGACTTGTTACTTACTGAGTTGGGGTACTCACGTTACCCCCTGCACCCATGTATGCAGATCCAGGTATCTCGGGGCATGGTAGTGGCTGCTAATTATATTGTGCGGACTTTCACTTGGAGATTGCGAGGTAGCTGCTTGGCGACCGCAATTCCGCCTTCTCCTTTCCTTACTTTCCTTTAGTTTATATGTTTTGGATATTCTCATACCATATTGGTCATATTATTTCAAATAGTTGTATTAGTTGTGGCTCATGACTTAGTGACACCCGAGGTCAGGATTGTATTTCTTTTCGCTGGATTTTGGATTTCCACTCTTATCTTATTAAACTTATGTTAAAACTATGAAGTTCTTTAAGTTTTATTTGAAAATGGAAAATTTGGAAATATGTGGCTGGCCTAGTATCATGATAGGCGCCATCACGATGTGGTTAGATTTTGGTCATGACAATGAGTTATTGTGTGTTTTGATCTATGGATTTGAGCCAAGTGGGGGAGTCTGTTGTTGATCAGTTGATAGCATGGTTATGTGCTATGTTGGTTCCATTTTGAGGCATACTAGTGAATCAGTTATGGCTTACGAATGTTGAGATCCACAATGACTCGAGTAAAGGAAATTTTGGATAGGGGTTGTGTTATGCTTTATGGGTGTATAAGAATCATCGAATGACTTGAGTTGTTATTGGTGAAAGATATAATTTGCATGGATCAGGAAATTATTTGGTCGTATTAAGGCGGGGTTACTTTCCGCAGTGTTGGAGTGCTGATAGAGCATAGGTTGTTTGGTCCGTTTGATCAGTCTAATTAATGTTTGAGCATAGTGGATGACTCCCGATAATGGTTTTGAAGGGTTCAAGATTTACATATAGTAATTAGAGATTTTCAGGATGTATATTTGGCTAGAAACGGGGGTTCACATTGGAGGGTGCCAAGACTTGTGGCATTTCTATATCATTGTGGATTTTATATATCAGTATTAGGAAGGTGAAGTTAATGGCTTTAGATTCGTAGGAAGTCTCTTCGGGGTAAGTATTTGAAATGTGGTGTTTTGGGGGATATTTAAGAAGGTATTCAGCGGCTTATGAGCCTTAGACGGTGTGGTTTTATGCTTGGGTCTCGTGTGGTGAGTCAGGGTTGAGGATTGTGGTATCATGGCAAGGAGAAGTATCAATTCGAAGGTAAATCAGAAGAAACTTGGGATAAGTAAGACAACTTAGTAGTAGGTCGGATCGGCATGGTAAGGGATAGGATTAGTTCTTTGTGTGCTTATGAGTTAATGAGTTTCTACAGATGTCTCGTGGCAATGCTCTTGGGTTTTTGGTGACCTGTGTTAGCTTGGATGAGTTAAAAGAATTCAGTCCTGATGGTTTGGTTTTGTGCAAATAGGATTCAGAGAGTTCTTGATGGTTTTCTACCACAGTTAGAGATGCATATTATCTACTGGTGTGAGGAGCATGTGATGTATAGTGATTTTCTTCTAGATGGGATCAAATGTAAAGTTCTTAGCTAGTTGAGTACGTAGTTGCTTGTGGCTTGTAATGGATTACGAAGTTCGCATATTTGACATAGGATGGCATGGTATATGCGGTATACTATGTAGGGTTGAGATTGCATGTGTAACGTCACAGTTCAATTCTGAAAAGAAGGTCATAAATTCTTAGGCAGCACGAGCAGTTTTAGAGGATTAGGCAAATGATATTGCTAATTGGTGTGGCTTGAAGAGGGCAGACATTTCAGAAAGGGCAATGTGATTGAGTTAATGATACATCATTGGTATTGCGGTACTCTCTTGTTTGATCGACTACTGATATTCAAGTTTGCTTGGTGGCACAGAAGAATTTTAGTAGTATCCCTCATGGAATGATTGGGTATTAGAAGTGTGTTATATATTTGGACGGTGGAATTGGGATTGGATATGATGATTCGTGTGCTATATGGATTTGGAGGCTGGGAGTTCTCATAAATAGGTTATGTTGTGGTTGTGGGTCATGTGTACCGGCCTTGTGTGGTGACTATCGGGGGTTTGGAGATCTGAGTGGATCCTTTGTTGCTTAGTATGTTAGATTTTGATATGATATAGGGTATGGACCGGTTGTCTCCGTGCCGTGTTATTCTGGACTGTTGTGCTAAGACAGTGGCGTTGGCTATATCGGGGATACCACATATTGAGTGGCGAGGTTCGACAAATTATGTTCCCAGTAGGGTGATTTCATTCTTGAAGACCCAGCGGATGGTTGGGAATGGTTGTCTTTCTTATTTGGCCTTTGTAAGGGATGCTAGTGCAGAGACTCCTACCATTGATTCAGTTCCGGTGGTGAGGGATTTTTCAGATGTGTTTCCTGTTGTCGGGCATGCCACCGTATAGAGTTGTTGATTTTAGTATTGGTTTGGTGTCGGGCACCGTATTGTATGGTACTGGCGGAGTTAAAGGAGTTGAAGGAGTAGCTTCAAGAACTCCTTGATAAGGGGTTCATTGGTAGGCTAATATGGATATGTGTTCTGCATCGAGTCGGCTTTGTTGACTCTGAGTTACTATTGTTGAGGGATGTGTTGATTCGATTGTTATTGAGCTTATTAGTGTTCTGGGGTGATCTATGAGTTACCTTTCTGTGTTGCGAGGCGTTATGATTTGTTAGTTATAGGCACATATGGTGCAGTTTTATTGGGGTCTCATAGTGGACTTTGATTGGGAAGAGTATCGGGTATTGCTCGGTGGATGGCGTATCGGTTATGTTCTTTTGGAGTTGTATAGTGTTATGTCATTTGCTTCTCTATGGTTATGGTAATGCACTCTGGGTCCTTGATGTTGAATTTTGAATGGTTGTGGATTTTGAGTAGGGTGGCTCAAGGTATATAATGCAGACCAGTGTTTGGATGGAGTCACGTGTTGTAGCGGAGTTATGTGAAGGTGTGATCCTTCAATTTAGATTCGTGTGTTCTGGTTCTACGATGTGTGATGGGTCCTTAACATTGTGTTATGGTGGTACTGGTGATGCTTGCGATACAACTCTCTCAATCGAGTCATTTTTCCATGATTTGAGTACGTTTGGACTGTTGCTTACTGGTGCACGGGTTGCACGGGTTGTGGCTTTAGATTGTATAGATGTGTCATGTCACTAGAGTAGTCGTGTTGGATGAGATAAGGTTATTGAGATCTAAAATGAGTACTATCGGATTTAATTTCAGCAGGTTGGAAGGATAATATCGGGATTCGGCTTAGAAATTTACTATGGTCCTTGCCAAAGGAGAGGGAGCTTCATGAATGGTTGATCTGGGGAATGGTTATGACATTCTGCATGTTTCGTACATCATTGGCAGTATACAAAAGTGTTGGAATGAGGCTTTATTTTATAAGAGGTTTATTATCGGTTTTCGATTATTTTGAGCAGCTGCTGTGATTAGAAGTTATTGCTACGAGTGATTGAGTTATGTTGTATATTATGTGATAACATCTTGGGCTACGGATATGGTTTGATATAGCTTGCACGAACTTATTTAGAGTATAGATGTGAGATTCTGATCTTATAGATAATTTCGAAAGCGAAAATTTGGTTCCAAGGTTAATGGGCTAGATTGGATTGTGAAATTTCAGTTATGTTGTGCTATCGGGCCTATATGGGATAGGGTGATGTGAGATTACCCCTGAGTATGTTCATGGTAAGGTTATACAGTGATTTGTTGGCTTTTGGAACAACTCTGGGCACATTCGAGGAAAACTGTATGTTTAAGTGAGGGATGATGTAATGACCCGACTGGTTGTTTTGAACATTTGCACTTCGCTCGCCAATTCTCAGGCATGACTAGCCCCGTATGATGTATTATTACTTATGTAAATCTTCGATTTTGGTTTTTAGGTTAATCGGAACAGATATGGAAGAATGACTCTCAGCTTGAAGCTTTAAATTTGAAAGGTTTGACCAAGTTTTGAAGTATTCAATCTCGGATTTGGATTTTTATGATTTGGTTAGCTCCGTTGGGTGATTTTGGACTTATGAGCACGTCTCGATTGTGATTTGGAGGTCCGTAGTAGAATTTGGCTTGAAATGGCGAAAGTGGAAATTTTAAAAAGTTTGACCGGGAGTGGACTTTTTTATATCAGGGTCGGATTCTGATTCCAGAAGTTGGAGCAGGTCTGTAATGTCAAATGTTACTTGTGTGCAAATTTTGAGGTCAATCGGACGTGATTTGATAGGTTTTGGCATCAGTTGTGAAAATTAAAGTTTCAAAGTTCATTGATTTTGAATTGAGGTATGATTCATGTTTTTAGCAATTTTTGATGTGATTTGAGGCCTCCACTAAGTCCGTGATATGTTTTGAGACTTGTTGGTATGTTCGGGCAGGGTCCTGAGCGGCTCGGGTGAGTTTCGAGGTGATTTCGAACCATTGCTAGGCCATTTCTAGTTGCTGGTTTTTTGCTTCAAGGGTATGCAGTGCGTTAACATAGATCTAGCCGCGTTAGCATAGAGAAAATTTTGAAAAATGGAGTTGTGCTATGCGATTATGTAAGTCTTCCCGCGATCGCATAGAGTAAAATCTCTGTTGCACTGACCCGACTTTGGAAGCTTATATCTCACAATCTATAAGGAATTTGAAGATGATCCAAAAATGAAAGTTGTAAATCTTGATGTTTAGTTTTCATAAATTTAAACCAATTATAATTTGGAGTTTTTTACAAAAATTTATGACCATTATACTAGAGGCTATCCGGAAGAGTTGGAGAAGGTTGTTGGAAAGTTTTGTTCTACGCGATCGCAGGGGAATGGTGATCACTCCCAACTCTAGTCCTAAAAAGTATAAGCGGTCACTGCAAATATAATCTGGTCTAAAGTCCAAAGTTGAATCCCACAGAGAACTAAGGTTTCATTATAATTGTTCAATATCACTCGGAAGACAAGCTCGAACAATTCCTAAGTTATAATATTAAAGATTTTTATATCTAACTAATTATCTAAGAAACAAAAGCAATAAATTAACAACTAATGATACTAAGGGTTGGAGATTAAATTTAGGAGGTCTAGAGTTATGATTTCCCCAATTGTCAGAATCCTTCCCGCTGCGTCTTCCATAATTTCGCCTAAGTATTCTCTACTAATCGTGAGTACTTTAGGTGTTGTAGTTCTCTCTCGAGCAACTACAACAATTTACTAGACATATTATCTTGAACTACGCTAGTTGTCTCTATCTAACTGATCATTATGACCACATCAAGGCTTTGTTATTTCTAAACCTGCCTTTAAACCCGTTGTATTAATTTCTCGCATACGTTAGCAGTGACATTGTTCAACAACCACCTAAATATGTATCCTTTCTCAAGAAACACATAATAAATAGGCATAGTCAATCGTTGGTCATTCAATCAACAACAATAAACATGTAGTTGAGCAAGTAGAGAAATCTAACGGCTCAATTATATAAAAACATAACAAGAATTTATCCTACAAAAGGTTCTATCAGAATGCTAGATAACAAATTATCTATTCATAATAGTATGTAAAACTACAATACTGTAAGTCATAACCAATAATGAAAATATGAAGAATGAAGTGAAAAACTCGTAGAAGAATTCCCCACCTTGCTCCTATTGTGTCTCTGACTCCTTAGGTCGAATCTGTGTCAAAAATATGTCCAACCCCCTGAAAATACCATTTTTCTATGTATATATACCAAGTAGGGTCGGGCCCAAACAATTATACCTTCTTTTATGCGAAAAAGGACAATTTTTCAGGTCTGGACGCTCGCGGTCGCGTTGCGGGCGTGGTATTTTCCCAGTGCACTGCCTCAGTCTGCGTCCAGGTCTGCGACCGTGGTTTCGATTGCGTTTTTCTCCTTGTTCCATTTGGAATTTGGAAAAACATAAACATGAAAGTTGTATTTCTTTGAGTTAGCTTTCCAACCATATATTTTATAGCCCAAATGGAGTTCGGAGCAAAGAGTTATGTCTATTTTACTAGACAATGCGCAATATGCCTACTCGAGTCTTCGTTTGCTCTTAACTATCAAATTTGACCCCTGAACACGATCCCAGCTTAATTCCTTAGGCTTTTACTCAGACTTCAAAGCTCCAAATCACTTGAATTTATTCCATAACATCTATATAGCTCGAAATCACTCCTACAAGGCATAAAACACATAGTTAGTGCAAAACACTAGCAATTAAAGCTCAAACTCAATTAAAGTGCAGTAAATTAGAGTGTAATAAGCGACTAAAATACGCAATTATAGCCTATCATCAACACCTCACACTTAAACCATTGCTCGTCCTTGAGTAATTAAACTACACTTTATATAGACACAACCTTTTTAAACAATTCTCCTAACTCATCACACCAAGAGTATTTTAAATAGACTAAGCACAAAAGCGTAATATCTTCACCTCAAGATTTGACTCACAAGTACCACACATTATTCACAACTCACTCACTTACTCTAAGATAGAGGCCACTGATAATGCCTTTCCTTCATGAATCAAGTTCCCTCACACAACAAAAGTGTCATGACCCAGATTTTCCACTCTTGGGAGTCGTGATGGCGCCTACTAATGTGAGCTAGGCAAGCCAAACCTTTAATCTAATTAATTCATTAATCAATTATTTCTCTTTTAACAATTATAGGACGATAACGTGGTAACAACGGAAATTCAAATTTAAGCAGAAGACAACAATAAGATTTATGAAAAATGCATCTATTACAAATACTTAAGCCTTAACCACCCAAAATCTGGTGTCATAGTGTTACAGACTGTCTAAGAGATTACTACATACAAAGTCTGAAGAAAATGACAATACACTGTCTCTTGATAAAAGAAAAATGAAATAGGAAATAGGAATAGAGGAGGCGCCAGGGCTTGCGGATGCCTGCAGGTCTACCTTGGATCTCCGGGTGGACTGAAGGTAGCCTCCACACTATGGTCCAAAAGTTTCTCCGGGATCTGCATATAGTGCAGAGTGTAGTATCAGCACAACCGACCCCATGTGCAAGTAAGTGTCTAGCATAACCTCGGCGAAGTAGTGACGAGGCTAGGACCAGACTACCAAATAAACCTGTGCAGTTATATAATATACAGCGGAAAGTAAAACAGAATAAACAAATAAAGATGGGAAGGGGAAACATGCTTCGGGGAAAACAGGTAAAACAGAATATCAAGAGAACTATAAAGGAATCAAAATCCAACCACTAACAAGAATAAGAAAAACAAGGCAGATTCACATCTTGTTGCAGGCGTGCAACCCGATCCCATATCATGTATCTCATGGCAGGCGTTCCACCCGCTCCCATTTTATTTATCTCGTGGCAGGCGTACCACCCGCTCTCATTTCATTATATCTTGTGGTAGGTGTACCACCCGCTCCTATTTCATTATATCTTGTGGTAGGCGTACCACCCGCTTCCATTTCAATTTATCTTGTGGTAGGCGTACCACCCGCTCCTATTTACAAGGCAACAATAATCACAAGGAATCCCGGCAAGGGAACAATGATATTTCAAAAACATCCCGGCAAGGGAACAATGATATTTCAATAACATCCCGGCAAGGGAACAATACTATCAAAACAAACATCCCAACAAGGGATCATTAATATCAAACAAAAATTCCGGCAAGGGAACAATGGTGATAATAACATATGAAGCGCAATAAACCACCACGGAGTCATAACAATTATAATATAAGACTCACGGGCATGCTTGACACCAACGTATAGATACTCGTCACCATTCCTATACATCGTACTCCACAATTAACATGTAGCAAATAAGACACAACTCCTAATCCCTCAAGATAAGGTTAGACCATACACTTACCTCGATGTCACGAACATAATTCACTATTCAACTATAGCTTTACCCCTTGATTCCACCACCAATTCGCTCGTATCTAGTCACAAGTTACTTAATTACGTCAATAAACGCTAAATGAATCAACCTCAATGCATGAAAATAAATTTTCTGAAGTTTTACCCAAAAGTCAAAAATCGCCACCGGGCCCACATGGTCAAAACCCGAGGTTCGAACCAAAACCCGATTACCCATTCCCCCACGAACTCAAATATATAATTTTTTTTGAAATCGGACCTCAAATCGAGATCCAAATCCCCAATTTTTGAAAAACCTAGGTTCTACCCAAAACACCCAATTTCCCCCATGAAAATCATTGATTTTGAGTTGAAATCATGTTAAAAGATGTTAATGAGTGAAGAAAATGAGTTAGAAATCACTTACCAACGTTTTAGAGAAGAAAGGTTGTTTGAAAAATCACCTCTTATATTTTTGGGGTTTTGAAAAATGAAAAATAACTGAAAATTCAGACTTAATATACTCCTCTCAGACCCCCTGTGCGGACCACACAAAATCAACTGTGGCCGCACAGCCTCTCAGACTCCCTGTGCGGACCGTACAAAATCAACTGCGGCCGCACAACCTCTCACACTCCCTGTGCAGACCCCACAAAATCAACTGTGACTGCACAGCCACCAGTGAACATGTGCGGACCGCACAAGATCCACTGCGGCCGCACATCCGCTAGTGCGGACAGCACAAAACCAGTTCGGACCGCACTAGCAGGTTCAGAGAGCTGCAGTTTTTTTTTCTGAACCTCCAATAGCCATGTTTGAGCTTAAGACACCCCAGAACCTACCCGACACTCACCCGATCCCCCGGGGCTCCAAACCAAATATACACACAACCTCAAAAATATCATATGGACCTACTGGTGCGATCACATCATCGAAATAACATGTAAAATTATGAATTAAACTTCAAAACTCAACATTTTCATCAAGAACTCTCAAAGTTCATAACTCTCCAACCGGAAGTCCAACTCACGTCAAATAAACTCTGTTGTTCACCAACCTTTACAGACAACATATATAAATCATATCGAACCTGTACCGGGCTCCGAAACCATAATACGGACCCGATACCACATGTTTCACATAACATTTCACTTTCAAAAACCTTTATATTTTTCAGAAAACAATTTCTTTCAAAAATTCATTTCTCGAGCTTGGGACCTCGGAATTCGATTTTGGGCATACGCCCATGTCCCATATTTTCCTACGGACCCTTCGGGACCGTCAAATCATGGGTCTGAGTCTGTTTACTCAAAATATTAACCGAAGTCAAATTAATTCATTTTAAGTCAAAACTTATCATTTTTCACAGATTTTTTTATATAAGGCTTTCCAGCTACACGCCCGGACTGCGTACGGAAATCGAGGTGATGCTAAAGAGGTTTTTAAGGCCTCAGAATATAGAATACAAAAGAGAGTAGCTCCACACAATAAAATTTAAGAACACTTAGGAACTCAAGATAGAAAGAATTCACTCACTCTCAGAAATAACATTCATATGCCACAAAAGATGCACCATAAGTTTGCCCGTAGTGTACTACTCTACTAATCGAGCTCATTCAGTCTAGGATCAAGTAAGACTTTATTTGGTTTTAATGTAGATTGCGGGATGGGTAGGATACATTTAGATATAAGAGTGACTACACCTCCCTAAGCATTTTAATACATATACTTTAACATTCAAACCTCATATTTATGTTAAACCAAAATCCATCTTCACATCAATGTTATTACCACATACTTCTTTAAGCACAATTACATTAAGAGTCGCCAATAATCAAGGAATACTTTTTTTTTCACAGCAATACAACTATTTTTTTTCAATTCAAGTGGCTCTTACTTGTTCAAAACAGTGCACCTTTCTCCTTATTTCATTAGTTCCACTCAAAAGCCAAACCAGCCACCCCACACTTTAACTTTTACACAATTGCTCATGAGAGGATACAATGGTTCAAATAGATGGTTAATTCAAATAAATGGGTAAGGGTTATAATGTGGTTACCAAAGAAACAAGATTACATGCTCAAAGGGATTAACTACGATACATAACAATTAGATGGGTAAAATATACATATCTGGCTCAACAAAGAAACGCCTACATCACTTCCAAGACTGAACAAAACTACTATTTCGCTTTGCAAACACACGGGACAAGTTCTAGGCATCAAATGCAATGCACAAAATAACACCCAAGCCTCACACACACATGGCACATAACTCACTCAGGATTAGTTTCATCAAGACACTCTAGTCAAAGCAGTTAAGCAAAGTTAAGATCATACAATTTAAGGTAATTATACAAGAGTCAAAAACTGAGCCTAAGCGTCACAACCAAACTACTTACTATTCTCAAAGCATAACAAAGTTAAGAGATATCACTGCAATTCAATTCATCTCACACTAGCTCCTACTCCTAAAAAAATAAAACTAACTAAACTCAGTTCAAACAAAACCCTTGGAAAAGAATCGCAGCATAAAGAAAAACTAAAGGGTAATTGCTACACTACCTAACAACATAAAATCTTTTTGTCTTTTTCTTTTGGACTTAAATCCCTCAAGAAAATTGTCTAATAGATCCATCGTCGAGAAAATTCCAATCTTTTTTTCTAAATAAAATATTCAATTGAACTAACACTACTAAAATAGCATAGAAAGTCACCCAGGCAATCTCCTCACCCCACACTTATAATTGTGCATTGTCCCCAATGCACACCATAACTAATAAAAGGGTAAAAGAGACTCCCTGGCAGGCCAAAGGCCGAAGCACTAACAGCTCATAGGGTACTCAGACTTTTTCCAAGCTTGATCCTTTATGCGGGTACCTCACACTTAGTTCCAACCATCTGGTTTGTTGTTTCATCCTTCCAAGGGCTTTGCGTTTCATGCTCCTAAAAATAAAAAATAGACACTACAAGAATAATGCAATAAAAAATTAATAAATAAAATAAACTAAATTAAAAATAAATAAAAAAATAAAGCTGGATTTCCTCCCAACAAGCGCTTGATATAGCGTCGTGGCATGACGGGAATCACTTTTTGCCTCCACCTCAAGCTTATGAATTGAACCCCCAATTTAGCATCAAGTTTTCGGCTATGCTCCAGCGGTGGAAGAACAAATCAAATTGGCCCAAGCAACCATTGTACTATTCTACACTTCTTGGCTTTTAGATGAGGTATGTAGTCCAGTCTTTCTGGCAAGAAAAATTCCAGAATGTAGGCACCTTGTTCCTCATTCCTTGACTTCTCAATCGGCTCGGATGACTCTATTTCCATATCATCATCCAAGCCCAATGTGGAAAAATATTTGGAGTGAGGACCAATATGCTCAAACACATGAACTTTAGGACTTTCAACATCCTTAACATCAATGATACTAGAGTCAACAAAATTTGTATCCTCAAAGTCTTTGGCTAACTCTAGTCTCACTTTCTCAACATCGACATCCTCAAATTGTAGTTGGCTAAGATGTTGATGTTCTACTCTGACCTCCTTAATTAACACCACAAATTCACGCTCTTCTTGGCTACTATCCCCAATATTGGCTTGTTGAGCATTAACAGCTCTAACCACTTGACTCAATTAAGCCTCTAAGTTGTGAATAATTGCCTCTTGCCTCTCTATCTGCAGTTGTTTCTCATTATTTTATTCTAGAAGGTACTTTAACCTATCCTTGATCTCTTTCAGGTCCGCATCCCCAGGTTTTTTGTTCCTATTAACTTCGCAAGAAAATGTAAAACCATCATAGTTAGGGGTTAGGGGAAGATAAGAAATATAAGCACAACCATAAAAGTGACCATTTTTACCACCACACACATCACACACATTCCACAAATAAGATTGAGCTAGTGCACATAACTCGCTCTCGGGAATATTTTGATAATTGTGGTACGGGTAGTTTCCTTCACAATATGTATGAAGATCAATAGTAGAATTATCTACACCTAAATTCCCATAATTCCAAGATGTCATATTTCTCAAATTAACAAGAAAAACAAAAATAAAAAAAATCAAATATAGAAAATAAAAATGAAAGTTAAAACTTGAAACATAGCAATATATACAGCTACAACTACACCGTTAGTTCCCCAGCAACGGCCCCAAAATTTGATCACGCCCAACTCTAGTCCTAAAAAGGATAAGCGTTCACTGCAAATATAATCCGGTCTAAAGTCCGGAGTCTAATCCCACAAAGAACTAAGGTTTCACTATAACTGTTCAATATCACTCGGAAGACAAGCTCGAACAATTCCTAAGTTATAATATTAAGATTTTTATATCTAACTAAGAAACTAAAGCAGTAAATTAACAACCAAAGATACTAAGGGTTGGAGATTAAATTTAGGAGGTCTAGAGTTATGACTTCCCCAATTGTTGGAATCCTTCCCACTACGTCTTCTATAATTTTGCCTAAGTATTCTCTACTAATCGTGAGCATTTTAGGTTTTGTAATTCTCTCTTGAGCAACTACAAAAATTTACTAGACATATTCTCTCGAAATACGCTAGTTGGCTTTATCTAACCACTCATTATGACCACGTCAAAGCTTTGTTATTTCTAAACCTGCCTTTAAACCCGTTGTATTGATTTGTCACATACGTTAGTAGTGACGTTGTTCAACAACTACCTTGTCATGACCCCAAACCGGATCCGGTCGTGATGGCGCCTCTCGTGAAGACAAGGCCAGCCGACACAGTTTCCAAATCAAGCATTTTTCAATAAAAGTTGTTTTTATACCATTTATAAACCGATAACCTCATAATGAACATCAAAAATAAAAGTGCAGAATAATTACACAAGCCCGACATCGGGGTGTCACTAGTCATGAGCATCTACCAAGGTCTAAATATAACAAGGGTCTAAAAATGTACTAAATACAGTAATAAAAATGAGAGGAAGGAAGCGGTGCTGCGAACATTGTACAACTACCTTGCTAACCCTGATGACTTCACGTCTGAGCAATCAACACCCACTACTGGGTTCTGAAATGCCTGAATCTGCACACGAGGTGCATGGAGTAATGTGAGTACTCTAACCCAGTAAAGACTAAGCAGTAGGAAACGATGAATCCACAAATATGTTAACTCAATAAGCACAATAGGCTTTCAATTAGAATACGAGTCAATCATTTCATTTAAAATCCAGCTTTTGGTAAAAATCATTTAAAATGATTTTCAACAGTTTTAGTAGGGGTTCAATACCATTTATAATAAAAAAGATAAAAACCATAGTCGGCCCCTCGGGCAAAAACTTAGTTTGTTTACAGCCCCTCGGCATAATAGAATTTCACAACCCTTTTTGTAACTTAAAAACTTTAGTTTAAATGAAAGATTATTTAAAACATTTGTTCAACATTTCCAATAGAGGCTCGGTCTAAAGATGAGTGAAAGCAGTAATTAAATCAACATATTCAATAGAAACTCGCTTTAAGGAGGAGTGAAAAAAAATAGTAAGTTCATAAACAGCCCCCTCAGGCAGAGCATCACTCATGTACATGTATATCTATAGCACCTCGGGCAAGCCTCTCAGTCACTCGTGACTCAACTCTTACCAATCAGCGCTCACACTCAGCACTTACACTCAATAGGTACCATATAGTAATCGCTACGGTGTGCAGCCCGATCCATATATATAGTCAACTATGCTCACTGGGGGTGTGCAGACTCTGGAGGGGCTCCTACAGCCCAAGCGCTATATCGCTGCAGCGCGCAGCCCGATCCAATATATATATATCGCTGCGGCATGCAGCCCGATCCATATATATATATACATATATATATATATATATATATATATATATATATATATATTGTTGTGGCGTGCAGCCCGATCCATAGATATATAATCCTCACAACCAGGCCATCGTCCTCTCTCAATCATTAACCTCACAATCAGACCTTCGGTCTATCTCAGTCATCAACCTCACAATCACTCGTACCATCAGTAAAACAGGGAACTCAGGCCAACCAGTTTTCACATTTTAAGAAGTAAAGTGATAAAACCTGATTCAAACAATAAACAGGTAAAACATGACTGAGGATATGCTTTCAAAACAAATAAAGTGAGGAAAAATAGTTAAAATACCCCTAAGGGTCTCAATAGGTCGGCACAAGGCCACAAACATGGCATACCGCCCAAATATAATATCAATCTCTAAAACATGGAATATCATAAGATTTTCAAATCAAATACGCGATTTAGCAGTTGTATGGGACGGACCAAGTCACTATCCCCAACGGTGCACGACTCCACGCTTGTCATCTAGTGTGTGTGTCACCTCAAGTAGCACAACAATGAGAAATTCGGGGTTTCAAACCCTCATAACAACATTTACAATCATTACTTACCCCGATCCGGTCCAAACTCTAGCCCCTGATGCCTTTTCCCTCATGAATCGACCTTCGGATGCTCCAAATCTAGCCACAATCAGTACATAACTATTAAAATATGCTAAGGGAACAAAGCCCACTCGAAAATATCCAATTTAACATCAAAATCCCGAAATTGCTCAAACCCGGCCCCCGGGACCACGTCTCGAAATCCGATCAATGGAATCCTCATCCTCTCACAAGTTCATACATATCAAGAACATCAAAATGGACCTCAAATGATCCCTCAAATCCCCACTCAAAGGTCTCTTAATATCAAGCTCTAATTACCCATATTTGCTATTGATATTCCATGGATTTCAAGCTTACAAATGTTAAAATTCATCATAGAAACAAGTTTAGGTCCAAAAATCTTACCTCCATGAAATCCTCTTGAATTCCCTCTTCAATTAGCTCTCCCAAGCTTTCTTCCGGATGAAATATGGTGAAAACCCTCTCAAAATCATGAAGGGTGCAATATATACTTTCAGCCCAGACATTTTTGCATTTGCGGTACCGCATCTTCGGTCAAGACCACCACATCTGCGGTCCTTACTTAATTTACCAGAACTGCATCTGCGATACATTTCCCGCAATCGATTCTGCGGTTCCTGCCAACCTCACCAGCTTTCGCTTCTGCGATCAATTCTCCGCATATGCGGCATCGCACCTACGGTCCCCAATCTGCAGGTGCGGAAATACCAGGAGCAGAAAATCTGCAGCTTCTTCAAAAATTCCAAACTCTCCGTCAACCATCCGAAATAACCCCAAAGCCCCCGGGACCTCAACCAAAAGCACTAACATAACTCATAACCTTATTCAAACTTATACCAATATTCAAAGCACCTCAAACAACATCGAATCAACCAAAACATATCGAATTCAAGCCAAACTTTCTAAAAACTTCCGAATTCCGTTTGTGATCAAAAACCCAACCAAACTACGTCTGAATGACCTGAAATTTTACACAGACATCCCAAATGACATAATAGAACTACTGCAACTTTCGGAACTCCATTCTGACCCCTATATTAAAATCTGACCTATTAACCGGAAAATGCTAAAATCTCAATTTCGCCAATTCATGCCTAAACCTTCCACGGACCTCCAAAATGCATTCCGATCACGCTCCTAAGTCCCAAATCACCTAACGGAGCTAACCAAATCATAAATATTCCGATCCGAGATCATATACAAACAAGCCAAACCTTTTAAATTTCAAGCTACAAACTGAGAACTATTCTTCTAAATTTATTCTAATTACCCTGAAAGTCAAAACCAACGATTTACATAAGTCATAATACATCACACGGGGAAATTCATTCCCAAGAACTGGCGAGCAAAGTGCAAAATCTCAAACCGACCGGTTGGGTCATTACATCCTCCCCCACTTAAGCATACGTTCGTCCTCGAACGTGACCAGAGTTGTTCCAAAAGCCAACCAATCGCTGAATAACCTTACCATGCATATACCCGGGGGTGATCCCATGTCACCCTATCTCATATAGGCCCGATAACATAATGTAATCGAAATTTCACAATCCAACCTAGCCCATAAACCTTAGAACGACATTCCCACTTCTGAAATCATCCACAAGATCAGAATCTCATATCTATACTCTGAATAAACCCGAACCAATTGTAATAACCCATACCTGCAACCTCTGGTGCAATTACATGATATACCACTTAACTCAAATACTAGTAGAGATAACTTCTATTCATAGCAGCTGCACACAACAACCGAATATCGATATGAAACCTATTATCAACTAAAGTCTCATTCCAACACTTTCGTATACTTCCAACGATAATGAAACACGCAGTAAGCCATAACTGTTTCCTCATATCAACCATTCATGAAGCCACTCCTCATTTGGCAAAGACCATAGCAAATTTCTGCACCGAACCTCGATGTTATCCTTCCAACATGCTGAAATCAAATCCGTTTGCAATCATTAAAGATCCCGACGATCTCATTTAATCCAACACAACTACTATGGTGACATTGACACATCAATACAGACTAAAGCCACGACTTGTGCCATCCGTGCATCAATAAGCCACAATCCGAACATACTCAAATCATGAAAATGACTCAAATGAAAGTGTTGTACCGCAAGCTCACTAGTACCACCACAACGCAAAGCTGAGAACTCGACACACATTGTAGAAACAGAACACACGAATCTAACCCGCAGTATCATACTTCCACATAGCTTCGCTCCAATGCGAGACCTCACCTAAACACTGGTCCACAAGAGACACCTCACGTCACTATGCTCAAAATTTACAACCATGCACAATATGATGTCTAAAGCCAAGGCAATCATCGTAACCACTGCGAAGCAATTAAATAGCACCACACAACTCGAAAAGGACATAACCGATATGCCATCCACCAATCAATACCCAGTACTCTTCCCGCTTGAATTCCACTGAGAAACCCTACTAACACCGCACCGCATGTGCCTATAATCAACAAATCCTAAGGGCTCGCAACACGGAAAGGTAACTTATAGATTCCCCTGATTACTAATAGCTCAATAACAACCAAATCAACACATCCCTCACCAATGGCAACTCGAAGTCAACCAAGCCGTCTCGATGCAAAACACATATCCATATAGGTCTACCAATGAACCACACATCAACTATAGTCACACACAACAGATAAATAATCATCTGAAGGTTCACAATGACTGAATTATAGCACACACTATCAACTGACTAACTTACCCACATCTTTACTGTCCACAACCACGAGCTCACCTGTATACGAGAACTTCTAGTCTCCAAGTCCAGAAAGCACATGAATTACCATATATGATCCCAATTCCGCCGCTCGCATATATAACACACCTCTAGTACTCAATTATCCCATGATAGGTACACCTATAATTCTTCTAAGCCACCAAGCAAACTCGAATAGCATCCGTTGATCAAACAAGATAGTGCCGCAATTCTATTAAAGCATCCATAACTCAAACACATCACTCTATCTGAAATGTATACTCTCATCAAGCCACACCAATCAGCGATTTCATTTATCTAGTCACATGAAGCTGCCCATGCTATCTAAGAATTTGTGACCTTCCTTTTAAATCTGAACTGTGACCTTACTCATGCAAATCTCAATCCTACACAGCATACTGCATAAACCGTACCATCCTAGGATAACCACGAGAAATTCATATCCCTTCCGAGCCACAAGCAACTATGTACTCCACTAGCCAAGAACTTCCCATTGATCCCATCTAGAAGAAAATCACTATACATCCCATGCTCCTCACGCCAATAGGAAAAATATACCCCTCTAACTGTGGTGGAAACCATCTAGAACTCTCCAAATTCCATTTGTACAACTCTAAATCATCAGGACTGAGTCCTTCTAACTCAACTGAGCTACGCAAGTCACTAAAACCCAAAAGAGTTGTCGCGAAACACCTGTAGAAACTCATTACCTCGTAAGCATCCAAGAACTAATCATATCCTTATCATACTGATCCGGGCCACTACCAAGCTATCTCATCTGTCTGAGTTCCCTTCTAACTTATCTTCAACTTGATACTCCTTCTTGCCATAACATCACCATTTTGCAATGCAGACTTACCACACGAGACCTAAGCATAAAACCACACCGTCTAAGACTCATAAACTGCTGAATACTCTCTTAAATATTCCCAAAAGCACCACCTTCAAAATACTTTACTCTGAAGAGACTCCCTACGAATATAAATCCGTTACCTTTACCTTCCTGATGCTGATACATGGAATCCCATAATTAATATAGAAAATATTGATTCCAATGAAAACTCAGTTCCAATGAAAACTCAGTTCCTCTCACGAGTTCATACATATCAAGAACATCAAAATCAGACCTCAAATGACCCCTCAAATCCTCACTCAAAGGCCTCTTAATCTCAAACCCTATTTACCCATTTGCTATTGATTTTCCATGGATTTCAAGCTTATAAATGCTAAAATTCATCACAGAAACAAGTTTAGGGTCCAAAAATCTTACCTTCATGAAATCCTCTTGAATTACCTCTTTAATTAGCTCTCCCAAGTTTTCTCCCGGATGAAATATAGTGAAAACCCTCTCAAATCGCGAAGGGTGCAGTATATACTTTCTTCCCAGACATTTTCGCATCTACAGTACCGCATCTGCGGTCAACACCACTGCATCTGCGGTGCTCACTTAATTTACCAGGACCGCATCTGCGACACATTTCCCCATCAGCGCCTTCGCAGGTGCGGTCCCACAATCGCAACTGCAGTTCCTGCCAACTTCACCAGCTTTCGCTTCTGTGACCAATTCTCCGCATATGCGGCGTCGCACCTGCGGACCCAATCCGTAGGTGCGGAAATACCAGGAGCAGAAAATCTGCAGCTTCTTCAAAAATTCTAAACTCTCCGTCAACTATCCGAAATCACCCCGAGGCCCCCGGGACCTCAACCAAAAGCACAAACATAACTCATAACCTTATTCAAACTTATACCAATCTTCAAAGCATCTCAAACAACATCGAATCAACCAAAACATATCGGATTCAAGCCAAACTTTCTAAAATCTTCTGAATTCCGTTTATGATCAAAAACCCAACAAAACTACATCCGAACGACCTGAAATTTTACACACACATCCCAAATGACATAACGGAACTACTACAAATTTCAGAATTCCATTCTGACCCCTATATCAAAATCTTACCTATCAACCGGAAAACGCTAAAATCTCAATTTTGTCAATCCATGCCTAAATCTTCCACGGAGCTCCAAAATGCATTCCGATCACGCTCCTAAGTCCCAAATCACCTAACGGAGCTAACCGAATCACAAAAATTCTGATCCGAGATCATATACAAACAAGTCAAACCTTGGTCAAACCTTTCAAATTTCAAGCTATAAACTGAGAACTATTCTTCCAAATTTATTCCGATTACCCTGAAAGTCAAAATCAACGATTTACATAAGTCATAATATATCACACAGGGCAAGTCATGCTCGAGAACTGGTGAGCAAAGTGCAAAAGATCAAAATGACTGGTCGGGTCGTTACATCGTCCCCTACTTAAACATACGTTCATCCTCGAACGTGCCCATCGTTGTTCCAAAAGTCAACCAATCGATGAATAACCTTACCATGCATATACCCGGGGGTGATCCCATGTCACCCTATCTCATATACGTCTGATAACACAATATAACTGAAATTTCACAATCCAACCTAGCCCATAAACCTTAGAACGACATTCCCACTTCAGAAATCATCCACAAGATCAGAATCTCGCATCTATACTCTGAATAAACCCGCACCAGTTGTAATAACCCATACCTGCAACCTCCGGTGCAATTACATGATATACCACTTAATTCAAACACTTGTAGAGATAACTTCTATTAACAGCAGCTGCACACAACAACCGAATACCGATATGAAACCTCTTATCAACTAAAGTCTCATTCCAACACTTTCATATACTGCCAACGATAATGAAACACGTAGTAAGCCATAACTATTTCCTCAGATCAACCATTCATGAAGCCACTCCTCATTTGGCAAAGACCATAGCAAATTTCTGCACCGAACCTCGATGTTATCCTTCCAACATGCTGAAATCAAATCCGTTTGAAGTCAATAAAGATCCCGACTGTCACACCTCATTTTTTACCTATACCCCCGAGGAGGGGATATAAGGGAGTTTTTTCCAATTTAAGTGACAATTGAAATGGGATTTATTTATTTATTCAGAGTCGCCACTTGGGATAGTTTATGGTTTCCCAAGTCACAGGTTCAAATCCCGGATCGAGGAAAAGATTGACTCTGTATTACAGTCCGCGACAGATATCCGGATAAGGAATTCTATTAATCCGGGAGAAGGTGTTAGGATTCCTGCATTCTGTGGTTCCAGCACGGTCGCTCAACTGTTATAATTATCCTATTATCTGATTTTAGTACTTGTTTTAGCCTATGTGCATTTTAACTTTAACCGTTTTTAATTAGTTATTTTTAGGAAAATTTCAACGCTATTAAAACACGTCTTGAACCACATCACATAAATGCACCCGTGGCCCTTGACATATTTTATCTAACGTTGTTGAGATTTAGATTTGAGTCACATAAATGCGCACCCGAGTTTAGGAAGGTAAATTATTAAAATAACGCGCCTAAAGCAACTACTCGTTTGCATCTTTGCGAGGGCCATAAAAATTCACTAAATGGCACGCCTCAATTTCTAAGGGTAAACAAGATTAATTAAATAAGGGCCATGCAATTGAAATTTTGTTTGGGCATGGCACACCTCAACTAATAGAAAGAATCTAAATATCAAAGGAATTCGAGTTTTATTTCAACCCGAAAGTCGGGTACAACAAAACGAGATAGGCCACGAGTCCAATTGCAAGTGCTTCCAGATTTAGGCCCAAAATGAGACCAACTCCCACAATATATAAAAAGGCAGGAAATGCTTAAACCAAAATAAAAGCTCCAAACGTTTGAGGCTTGAATTAGCCTTAAAGAAAAAATAATTTTTTTACCCAAAAATCCTAATCATACTGGATCAAATGAACCCTTTTTGGGCATACAAACATTAATGAAATTCAAAGGATGCCACATCGAATCCATATGAAGACCAAATTCATGGCTATAGGCAGATTCCTTTTGGCTTCAAGCTAAGCCAATTAGCCCCAACAACTTACAATTTTAAGGTGCATTTCAAAGGCAAAACAAATGACTTTCTCATGAAATCAGATCCCTTTTCCTTTTTACTATGCAACAGCCTTTATGGTGACACAAATGCAGGCTCTGTTTTCACACTGATTATCAATTAAAGGGCATATCTAAAAGAATGCTGAGCCACTCAAGTCAGCATATCGAAATATCATGCCATATCCTAAGAGCTTAAACCAATACTTAAAAGCGAGCAAATGATTACAAGTTTACATGACAACAACTCTTATGTTCAATTCCTGACCATTATATTCACCTTGAGACCAAACATTCACTCTTATTCTCAAACAACACTAATCTATCTTGACAATATACTGAAACATAATAAAAAACTAAAATAACATGCGTAACTTCAGAACCCTTACAGAAATAGAAGAAACAGAACATCAAAATTCAGCAGTTTCATGTTCAATCAATTTCCATTCGACAATGCATCTCTACAATCATTTGTCCTCCATAGTTTACAGATTTACCTGGAAATTGAAAGGAAAAGAAGTGAGGAAAGTAGTAGACAGCAGCAAAACCAGAACTTCAGCAATACCAATGAAATAGTAACACCCCTCTAAGCAACTCAAAACCATCTTTCAAAGCCCCAAAATCATACCATCTTCAATCCAGGTCCAAGATTGGATGTTTTTCAGAGATTTTAGCTAATGAGTAAGATCAAAAACTAGACACTAGGCAAATTTGAGTCAATTTTCGAACAAAATAATGCAATAAAATCAATATTAGACATAACTATGCAGTTGTTCCCGTTTTTCCAGATTTGTCTCCCCTTCCCCCAAAATCTGACTTGAATAGCAAGTTTTGGTGTCTTTATAGGCAAGGCATTAGGGCAGCCTCAAAGAATTCAAATTTTGCAATTAGACCCTTTTTACGTTTTCATTTTTGCTCAGAAAACCTTAGTCAATTTTTGGTTTTGCTTAACTCTCCTTAGTTCAAATGTCAGAATTTCAGAACAGTCCCTCTCCACAGCTTTCTAGAAGCTTCCCATTCAGTTACACAATATTCTCCTAGCCAATTTCCCTAAACTACCCTTTTAAACTTCCGTTTTTTACCTTTAAGAATTTAGACAGAACATGGGTCGAATTGACCCAATGGCTTAAGCCCTAAATGAATGGGCTGTTCTTTGCCACTGGGTTGGCATTGAACCCAAGGCCCAAACATAATCAGAACCCTATGTTGGCTATTCAGTGAAAAGTCAGAAAAATTACGCAACTGAATAAATTGACAATGGACATTTTAGCTAAATGACTGACTTCCTTTTAAATTAGCTAATGAACTATAACTAAGCTAAATTACCACATTTAACAAAGGCCAAGTATACGACTGGAAAATCAGAAATTAAATGAGTCATATGCACAACTAAACAGTATTTACGAGAACATCTATAAGCAAATTAAAAAGCTAGCGGAATAAGTACGACCCTCATATAAGCAAAGAAACCTACATTCAGTATTTTAATACCTCAGCAAATTCAAACCAAGAAATCAAACTAAAAAAGAAAGAAAGGGAGAGGGACAAAAAAGAAAACAGACAGAAAAGAGAAGAAATAGAAGGATACGAGTTCAAGAACGACATAGAAGACGGAGATGAAAGAAAAAGAACAAAAAAAATACCTCGAAGGACATACGGACAGGGCTTGATAAACTTCAGGCGAATTAGATTTTACTCGAAATGGTTATTAACCGCATGTTCTCTTTGAGAACAAACAAACAATATTTGTTTCAAGACCAATCGTTCATAGGAACTTGAGGACCCGAAAGATTCTCTTTCCTTCTATTTTAGATTCAAAACTGGTCCGATTTGGTGATGATTTGGGGAGAAGTGGTGGTGGATTAGGATGCAAGGAGGGGTGATGGTTGCATGGCTAGATTTTGGTGATGGTTGGAGCTCCGTCGCCGGCCGGAGATGGTAAAGAAGCTCAGGGCGGCGGGTCTAGGGTTGAAGGTGAAGGGGACGGGTCGAAGTACAGAGATACAAGGTTATTCAGACAATTATATCGAAAATACAGGGGTGTTCCTTGGCCGTTGGAATGAAAGAAATCAACGGCCCAAATCTATCATCTCCCAAACGACGTCGTTTTGATTTTTGGGACAAGGGGGACTGGACCAGGTAAAACAACGGATCTTGGGCCAATTTCGACGGGCTTCACTAGAATGTTTGGGCTTGGGGAGAATTTAAATGGTTTTTAGCCCAATATAGACTCTCTTCTTTGTTTTCCTTCCTCTTTCAATTCAATTTTCTTTTTATTTTCAAACTCTTTTTAATTTCTTTTAAATAAATAAAATAAAACCTAAATTAATTCCTAAATAAAATTAATCTACAACATTGAATTAATTAACTCCCACTAACAATTACCACAAATAATTAAAAACCAAATTTAAAGGGAAAGCTACCAAAATTTCAAAAATAAAAATTAAAAAGTGTAAAAGTAAACTATTTATTTTGTGATTTTTGTAAAACAACTTAATTTGCTAATTAGTCTAACAAATATAAAATTAAATCCTAAATGCAAATGCAATATATTTTTGTATTTTTCATGAATTAAATAAAATAAACGTGCACAGATAAATGCAGACAGTCGATAAAAATATGCCACAAAAATCCACAAAATTGCAAATAATGGGAAGAATTGTTTTGTTTTGAATTTATGGGAGTAATTCATATAGGACAAAAATCATGTGCTCACAGCTGCCCCTCTTTGCTCGGAAACACGAAGAGTTTTCGTGCAAAGATAAAGTGAGTGGATACGAGCGATTTTTGCCTGCTTGAATACTCCGTGGGAAGCATTTTTGAAAAGTTTGACCGCACCCTACTTCTGAGGTTGCCTACATATCCTTGGCTATAAAGGAATCAGGTCAGTGCAGTTCGGGAATGTTTGGTAGCTGGGACTACCATGAAGCTGTGATTTCACTGTTGTTGCTACTGCTTACTGAACCCCTTATTACACCATGACAAAATAAAAGAAGTTAAACTAAATTATGATCTATGAATTACAAGAATCCTATCTATATCTTCAAACTTGGTCTTGCAGTTCTTGTTGCCTTGTTGACTTGTATCTTCTTGGTGCAGTTCCTTTGTTGCCGACTTGAATTGTAATCTGAGATGCTTTTCTTTTCCTCCAGGTGGACGCCTGATTGCTGAACTCGAATTGTACTTTGAGATGCTTTCCCTTTCTCCAGGTGGACTCCTGACTGCTGAACTTGAATTGTATTCCCGTGCTCTCTAGGTGGGCTCTTGACTGCTGAACTTGAATTATATTCCCGTTCTCTCCAGGTGGGCGCCTGATTGCCGAACTTGAATTATATTCCCGTGCTCTCCAAGTGGGCACCTGACTGCTGAACTTGAATTGTATTCTCGTGCTCTCCAGGTGGGCACCTGACTGCTGAACTTGAATTGTATTCCCGTGCTCTCCAGGTGGGCGCCTGACTGCTGAACTTGAATTGTATTCACGTGCTCTCCAGGTGGGCGCCTGACTGCTGAACTTAAATTATATTCCCGTGCTCTCCAGGTGGGCACCTGATTGCCAAAACTTGAACTGTATTCCCGTACTCTCCAAGTGGGTGCCTGATTGCCAAAACTTGAACTGTATTCTCGTGCTCTCTAGGTGGGCGCCTGATTGCTAAACTTGAACTGTATTCCCTTGCTCTCCAGGTGGGCGCCTGACTTCAACAAAATAGACAAAACAAAGAAAAATTTTCTGCCCCAGTTTGGTAGCTGGGCATATATGTGAGTGTTAACTGAATCATGTTACCGAATATTTTAAGAATTTGAAAGTTAGATCCCATTATCCAGGAGGGTCCTGACAACTCCTAGTTAAATGACAGTTTTAAATCTAAATTATATCTTCTAAACGTATGACTCCCACTAAACCTTGTTATCTAAGAGGGTGTTAAAACTTCATCCCATTATCCATGAGGGTCCTGAAAATCAAAAATCAAGTCTTATATTAAGAGTGACAACTTTTACGACTGAATTATACTACCTTACAACATAACTTACGCTAAATCTTGTTATCTAATGGAAATCTTAAAGCTAAGTCACATTATTCAAGAGGGTCCTGAAAGCTTTTAATTGACCTTTCTCAAGCATGAAAACTTTGAAGCCAATTTATATTCCTTTGGGGTACATTTATGCTAGACTTTGCTACTCATGATTGTTTTGAATTTTAAACTAGGTCCCATTTTCCAGAAGGGTCCTGAGAATCAAAAGCCAAACCTGTTTGGTGCTTGCTTTTACCCTACGGAGGGTTTCTCTGAAACAATCGAAACTTTCTGCCCTTGTCTCAATCAAAGAAAAGTCTTGTCAGTTTAAAATGTGGTGGTTAGTTTGTGGCATTCTTGTTGAAAGTGGCCTCCCCGCTGTTGTGTTTTGCTTTGACTGACTTCCCCTGAACTAGCCAAGAACCGCTTGACTTCCCGATTGACTTTCAAACCCCTATGACTTTGGATGACCTGAGTGTTCTATACCCAAACCGTCATGTTACATCTCTGACCCATCTGTTTGAACCTCAGCATTTCCCACGAAATTACTAAACCATATCACCGATGGAACTTCTACTGACCTTTTATCCCACTTCACATCCTACTATCTTTAGCAATGCCTTGAACGCCATGTGCCTTGTGCAACTTTGGAAGTTGGTAGTAAGCTTTGAAATTCCTTCTTATTTTCTTAAACAGAATTGACATTGAGAACATCTTAGAGAAATAAACCCAAAAGAAATGAAATGCAATGACTTTCAGAGCTAAGAAAAATCCAAAACTGGAAGACTATCTGAAAGGGAAAAGAAAAGAGACTTATCTGAGTGGAGCAGCTGGCACCAAAGATCATAACATACATTTCGGATTAATCAGCCCAATCTGTCCAACCAATCAACTTTCAGTTGTCGTACTTTGCCCCGAGATCTTCAAAACCCAATTTCTATGCCAAAACCTTGACCTTGTTTGACCTGTGGTGCCCTGAAGTGTTTTCACCGACAGACCTCTCTCATTTGTTCATCTCTCAACTCACTTTCGCCTCAAGTTGACCGTGAAGGTTTTCACCAGTAAGACTTTCTCATTTTTTATTTCTCTCAGCTCACGTTGCCTTACGGTGCCCGTGAGGGTTTTCACCAATAAGACTCTCTCATTTTCATTATTTTTTCCTGCTTGGACCAGAGTGTTTCCCCTGATATGAATCACCTCCACTTGCTAGACTTGGCATTTCTCGAAGACTGATTGGAAGGTCTTTCTTTGGACCGTAATGTGGAATTTTGGATAGGTTTAGAAAGAAAGGGTATCAAAGGCTCAAAACAATTCAAATGGGTTCAAAATTACAACTTTTGGAATCTGATTTCTTGCAACAACCACACTTCTGCCCCAGTTTCTTGCTTGGGGACTTTTGGATTTTTATTTTGATGGGACCGAACCATGAGGCTGCCTACATATCCTTTAAAGGAATTAGGTCGAACGTAGTTCATGTCATAAAAATTGCTTTGTTGTGGTGATTTTCTTTCTCTTTCTTTTCCTTTCTTTTTCAGTTGTTTTTTCTTCTTTTTTCCTTCTTCTTTTTCTTTTCTTTTCACTATTTTCTTTCTCTTTTCTCTCTTCTCGCGTTTCTGAATTTTGCCACTGATTCCGAAAGAGGAGTATGAAAGAATATAAATAAGGCTCGACGGGGTAACAAGGGATAAAGTGTTTAGATAGCAGAACAAAATGCCTTCATCATTCCAATCTTCAAAACATGCCAAGTACAAATAAACACAATTTAAACAAAGAGATCATACATAATATCTTTTGACCGCATTAGAATTGATGGCCATTTCTACACATTTGCCTTCTATATCTGTTAAATACAAAGCACCATTGGACAACACTCTTGTTACGACGAACGACCCCTGCCAGTTTGGGGCGAACTTGCTTTTTGCTTTAGCCTGATGAGGAAGAATGTGTTTCAATATTAACTGACCCACTTCAAACCTCCATGGACGCACCTTCTTATTATATGCTCTTGCCATTCTCTGTTGATACAACTGGCCATGACACACTACTGCTAATCTTTTCTGATCAATCAAACTTAGTTGCTCCATACGGGTTTTGACCCATTCATCATCATCAATTCTGGCCTCAGCAATAATCCAAAGGGATGGGATTTCAACTTCCGTGGGTATCATTGCTTCCGTGCCATATACCAACAAATAAGGAGTTGTCCCTACTGAAGTACGAACAGTAGTGCGATAACCCAATAATGCAAAAGGTAGCTTCTCATGCCATTGCCTGGAACCTTCCACCATTTTCCGAAGTATCTTCTTTATGTTCTTGTTGGCTGCCTCGACTGCTCCATTCGCCTTGGGGTGATATAGGGTGGAATTGCGATGTGTAATCTTAAACTGTTGACACACCTCTTTTATCAAATGACTGTTGAGATTAGCACCATTATCTGTGATGATCACCTTTGGGATCCCGAACCGACAAATGATATTTGAGTGCACAAAATCGACTACTGCTTTCTTGGTCACAGACTTGAAAGTTTTAGCTTCAACCTACTTGGTGAAATAATCAATGGCTACCAGAATAGTGCCCATTGGACACTGCTGGCTCGATTGGTCCAATGACATACATGCCCCACGCAACAAACGGCCATGGTGTAGACATTGTGTGCAATTCAGATGGTGGAGAATGAATCAAATCTCCGTGCACTTGGCACTGATGACACTTGCGCACGAAACTGATACAATCTCGCTTCATAGTGAGCCAATAATAACTTGCTCGAAGAGTCTTATTTGCCAGCACGTACCCACTCATATGCGGTCCACAGATTCTAGAATGTACTTCAGTCGTGATAGTTGTGGCCTGCTAGCATCTATGCATCTCAACAATCCAAGATCCGGAGTCCTTTTGTACAAAATCTCTCTGCTGAAGAAAAATCTGCTTGCCAATCGTTGAATTGTTCTCTTTTGATCACATGTGGATTGTACTTGATACACTCCCATCCTGATATATTCCTTGATATCATGAAACCAAGGCTCACCATCAAGTTCTTCTTCCACCACATTACAGTAGGCATGATGATCATGGACCTAAATATGCAAAAGGTCCACATAAGCCTTATTTGGATGATGTAACATTGACGCCAAGGTAGACAAAGCATCAGCAACCTCATTATGGATCCTTGGAATATGCATGAACTCTACTGATCGAAACCGTTGGCAAAGATCATGCAAACATTGCTGGTACGGTATGAGTTTTAAATCCCGTGTTTCCCATTCCCCTTGGATCTGGTGTACCAGAAGGTTTGAGTCTCCCAAGACCAAGACTTCTTGGACACCCATGTCTGTAGCCAACCTCAAACCCAAAATGCATGCCTCGTACTAAGCCATGTTGTTAGTACAATAGAAACGAAGTTGAGCCGCAGCAGGGTAGTGATGCCCTATTTTACAGATAAGTACAGCCCATATCCCGACGTCTTTCATGTTAGCAGCTCCATCAAAGAAAAGTTTCCAACCTGGCTCTCCAACTGGTTCCAACTCATCAATATGCATTACCTCTTCACCAGGGAAGTAAGTCTTCAAAGGCTCATATTCTTCATTCACTAGGTTCTCAGCCAAATGATCGGCCAATGCCTGGGCTTTCATCGCGGTCCTAGTCACATAGATGATGTCAAATTCTGTGAGCAAGATCTGCCACTTTGCGAGCCTCCGTGTAGGCATAGGCTTCTGAAAGATATACTTTAACGGATCCAAACGAGAGATGAGGTAAGTAGTGTAAGACGACAAATAGTGTTTCAACTTTTGTGCTACCCAAGTTAGGGCACAACATGTCCTCTTAAGGTGAGTGTACTTAACCTCGTAAGATGTGAACTTCTTGTTGAGATAATAGATGGCCTGCTCCTTCCTGTCGGTGGTGTCATGCTGACCCAGCACACAACCAAACGAGTTGTCCAAAACTGTCAAATACAGAATCAAAGGTCTCCCTGGTTCAGGTGGCACCAACACAGGTGGGTTCGACAAGTACCCCTTTATCTTATCAAATGCTTCTTGACACTCGTCTGTCTACTTGACCGCATCATCCTTCTTCAACAGTTTGAAGATAGGCTCACAAGTTATCGTAAGCTGAGCAATAAACCTGCTGATGTAATTCAACCTTCCTAATAAACTCATCACCTCAGTTTTGTTCCTTGGGGTGGCAATTCTTGGATAGCTTTGATCTTTGACGGGTCCAATTCAATACCTCGACGGCTGACTATGAATCCCAACAATTTTCCACATGGCATACCAAATGCGCATTTTGCAGGATTGAGCTTAAGATTGTACCTGCAAAGCCTTTGGAAGAATTTTCTCAAATCTCTGACATGATCAGACTACTTTCTAGACTTTATGATTACATCATCCACATAGACCTCAATCTCCTTGTGTATCATGTCGTGGAATATGGTTGTCATTGCCCTTATGTAAGTTGCCCCATCATTTTTCAAACCGAAAGGCATGACCCTGTAGCAGTATGTTCCACATGGAGTGATAAATGTCGTCTTTTCTACATCTTCCTCATCTATTAAGATCTGATGATAGCCCGCATAGCAGTCCATAAAAGATTCAATCTCATGTTTGGCGCAATTATCAATCAGAATGTGGATATTTGGAAGTGGGAAGTTGTCCTTGGGACTTGCCTTGTTGAGATCACTGTAATCAACACACACCCTGGTCTTGCCATCCTTCTTTGGCACAGGTACTATATTGTATAACCAAGTGGGGCACCAAGTGACCCGAATGACTTTTGCATCGAACTGCTTGGTGACCTCTTCTTTAATCTTCACACTCATATCAGTTTTAAATTTCCTCAGCTTCTGCTTGACAAGTGGGAATGTCGGGTCAATGGGCAATTTGTAAACCACCAAGTCAGTGCTTAAACCTGGCATGTCATCATATGACCATGCAAAGACGTCTTTGTACTCAAGTAATGCTTTAATTATCTCCTCCCTGAGTTGAGGTTCAAGATGGACACTTATCTTAGTTTCTCTGATAATATTTGGGTCCCCTAAATTGATTGCTTTTGTATCACTCAGGTTAGGCTTGGGTTTTTCTTCAAAATGGCTTAATTCTTTACTAATCTCTTCAAAGGTCTCATCCTCATCATATTCTGATTCATCATCACACTCTATTTCTTGAATTACTATTTCAGAATTAGATTGGCTTTTAAGACAAGGCCGAAGATTCCTCATGCATGTCATGACATTGAAACCAGCATGAAAAGAACTGTACAAGGAAAAAACAAAAAACAAAAATAAAACTATCAGGAAAGAAGAAAAAGGGAAATTGCATTTTATTGAAATTAAAGATAACAAGGTTTATACATCCAAACGGACGGAACATAGAATCTGAATAACAACCCTGGAATAATCCAAATAAACTGAAAGAAAATCAAAGCAAACTACCAAAACTCCTTCCTGGTGGGGAGAGGAGTAGCTTCCCAATTGTTAATCTTTGCACTGGGCCCAACAAATTGCACATCTACCTTGTTAGAACCCTCTCCAGCTTCCACCATGTTTACATCATCGAATAACTTCTCGAACCTTTCAATCAACTCTTTATCAGGACTAACCACAGAACCGGGAACTGTTGTTACTGGGCGTTTCTTGGTGCCAGGCCTAACAAATGATCTGGAGAGACATGAGATGGGCTTTGGGAGGACCCATGCCCTATGTTTCAACTTTCTGGCTCTTTTTATGTCCGCAACTGTCGGCTTGAACCCCAAACCAAATGTATCCAAGTTTTTGGGGAGAGACACCGGCTGCACGATACTTGCAGAGATGCGCCTAAACCCTTGCCCGGTATAAAATCATTTTTCAATATTTCGATGGCTACCATGACTGATGCAGCAGCTACCCTCGAAATTGGGACGCACTTCCCTTCTGGAATTTTCTCTACCGACACCGTGTCAAAAGCTTGGTAGACCCAAGGACCCTTATCGTCTTCAACTTCAATGAACGGAACAATGGCATCACCGGGAGCACACATATTATCCTCACCGTGCACAACGATTTTCTGTCTATCCCATTCAAACTTTACCATCTGATGCAGTGTAGATGGGACTGCTTTGGCAGAGTGAATCCAGGGATCACCTAACAACAGATTGTAAGAAACAGCCACATCGAGCACCTGGAACTCCATGGTAAATTCAATTGGCCCTATTGTAAGCTCAAGCACTATGTCCCCGACTGAATCTTTCCCTCCACCGTCGAATCCTCGAACGCAGATACTGCTCTTGTGAATTCTTTCATCATCCACCTTCAACTTGTTCAGAGTGGATAGAGGGCAAATGTTTGCACTAGAACCATTGTCGACCAGTACTTGAGTAACCATGGAATCTTCGCATTTCACCGTATGATAGGGGGCTCTATTGTGCTCAGTACCCTCCACGGGCAACTCATCATCAGAAAAAGTGACTCTGTTTACCTCAAATATCTTGTTAGCTATCTTTTCCAAGTGGTTTATTGAGATTTTGTTAGGAACGTGGGCCTCATTTAGGATCTTCATCAAAGCCCGACGGTGCTCGTCTGAATGGATCAATAATGACAATAGTGAAATCTGAGCCTGTGTCTTCCTCAACTGCTCTACAATGGAATAGTCCTGCACTTTCATCTTTCTCAAGAATTCCTCTGCTTCTTCCTCGGTCACATCTTCTTCACTAGCACCGAGTTATCTTTGGAGATCTTAGCTTTTCTTAACTCTTCGGGGGCAAAGCATCTCCCCGATCGCATCAAACCATGGGTCTCACAAACTTCTTCTTTAACCTCTTTCCCCTTGTAAGTCATTGTCACTCGTTCATAATTTCATAGGACTGCCTTGATGTTGACTATTGGTAATTGAGTTACCGGCTTGATAATGACAGGATCTGTGCGGGCACCCTCCACAATTACAACAGGCTTGTTCGCCACTTCTGCCACAACCACTTTTGCTCTTTCTGATTTTACTGCCACATCACTTGGGGTCCCCTTCTTGACTACTGTAGATGGTTCACTAATTGCCCCGCTTAACCTGATCATTGATTTCTCACTTGTTGGCTTTTCAACCGACCTGTCTTTACTGGACCGAATCATCATGACGGTCTGTGAAGGCTTCTTAGGATCCCCTCCCCTATGCATTATCTCGGTCATATTTGTCTCATGATGGGCCGACAACGGATTCTGGTTGATATTGGGCGCCTCTGGAGCTTGGACCTCAATTCGATTAGTATCAATGAGCTCTTGAATAGCTGTTTTCAATTGCTAGCATTTCTCTGTGTCGTGCCCCGGAGCACCAGAACAATATTCGCAACTCACAGAGTGATCAAGATTCCTCGGGGGAGGATTTGACAGTTTTGGCTCGATCGGACTCAGCATACTCAATTGTCTCAACCTGTGGAACAAACTGGTATAGGATTCTCCCAATGGAGTGAAGGTTTTCTTCTTTTGCAAACCTCTCATTCGTAAATGCTTGGTTGGGCCAAAAACCTGATCCGGGAGGGTTTTGGTAGGCTCTTGGGGGTGGATAGGCATTTTGTGAAGCTGGGTAGGTATTCTGTAGGGTTGGCGCATGCCAGTGCGCGTGCGCAGGAGGTTGAGTGTATGTTTGGGCATGGTGGACAGAAAAATAGGGGTCTGGTGGTGGGTAGTAGTGTTGTGGTGGGCTATATGGGGTATGATGGTAGGTTTGGTGATGGAGTCGAGGCTGGTTATAGTAATGTGATGGGCCCCTAGGTCCAAACCAAGCTCCTGACTCGATCGTTGCGACATCCTCTTTCTTCTTCTTTCCAATTGTTCCCCCAGTTCCACTTTGAATGGCCTGGATGGTTTTCTTGATCGCCGAATAGCTCATGATTTTGTTTGTCTTGAGCACTTCTTCTACCATACCGCCCATTTTTACCACTTCATTGAAGGATTTGCCTATAACCGATACCAGATGTCCGTAATAAGTACGCTCTAAGACCTGCAGAAAATAATTCACCATTTCACTTTCTTTCATTGGAGGGTCAACCTTCGCTACTTGCTCTCTCCAACAAAAACCATATTCTCTGAAACTTTCATTGTGCTTTTTCTCAAGTTTAGTCAAAGACAGACGATTCGGAATAATCTCGAGATTGTACTGGAAGTGACAAGCAAATGCCTGGGCTAGATCATCCCATGTGTACCATCTTCCGTGATCCTGCCGAATATACCATTCCAGCGCTGAACCACTCAGACTCTGACTGAAATATGCCATTAGTAGCTCGTCTTTCCCTCCAGCTCCCCTCATTTTGCTACAAAAACCTCTCAAATGCACCACTAGATCACCGTGCCCATCATACAAATCAAACTTGGGCATTTTAAACCCTGTCGGCAATTGCACATCTGGAAACAGATATTGGTCATTGTAGGCCACACTTACTTGACCTCCCAACCCCCGTATGTCTCTCAATGACTGTTCCAGGCTTTTAACTTTCCTGAACATCTCCTCCTATTTGGGAGTTTTAGATGGTTTTTCGGTTTCTGCAGGGAGGTCAAAATAAGGAGTGTAGGAATAGGGTTCGGGAACCTTGAAAGTGGGATCCGGGGGTAATACTAGTTGTCGTGAGTCTGGAATAGAGGCTCACTGGAGGATTGGTGTAATGCAGCAGGTGGGGGTGCCACAAAAATAGGAGTGACTGGTGGAGGAGGGTACGGGACTTGTTAGGCTGGTGGAGCTTGTGATGTATGGGAAGTGGTGCCGTAGCATTGTTGGTAGAGGGGAAAGGCTGGAGATAAGTTCACGGTGGGAGGTTCCTGGGGCTGAGCCAATAGCGGGATAAAAGCAGGGTTGGCAGGGTAAACTGGCGGTAAGTGCCCTTTTGCCCATTCTTGGTACATTCTAGCCATCTGCTGCTTCAGCTTATACAACTCATCTTTTAGATTAACCTCCGATTCTTCCACCTCTTTTGACGGATCGACAAACTTGCCTCAAGTTCCTGGTTGGCCATGTTCCGCTTGTTTTTGGACCGGGTGTTGTAGGAGTGAGTTGCCAGAATGCTAATCAAACTAACCACTTGCCTGAACTGGAATTTCATCAATAACAAACTTATTAGCGATTAGGACTTTAACAGATAGGCAACCGCACATTTGAAAAGTGAATGCACCTAAGCAGTTAACTGTTTCTATTATGCATTTGATCGGTTGCTTGCGTCATCCCCACTGTTCTTTATTTCCATTTACAACTTCTCTTTTCTCTCTCTCTCTTTTTCTCTTTTTCATTCTTGTCTTTCCTTGCTTGATCGCTTTTTGTTTTTATCCTCTCATTTCTCTCTCTTGTTTTGTCGTTGTTTCCTCCCCATGGTTTCTTATTTTTCTCTCTTTTCTTTTCTTGTTTTTCCTCTTTTTTTTTTCTTCTTTTCTCTTTTTTTCTTTTGGTTATGGTCGAATCCTATGGAGATTGCCGACGTATCATGACCCCGCATGAATCAGACCAAGCGTAGTTTTGGGGGATAAGTGTAAAAATAAAATATTTTGGGATTTTCAGATTTTCATAAAAAGAAAATGTTTTGATTACAACGACTCAAAAACTAACAGACTCAAAAAGACACTAACAGACTTTGATGAAAAGATGAAACTACAGACTCAACACAAACTGACAGACTCCAATAGAAAGATGAAAATACAGACTTGAAAACAGACTAACAAACTTCACTGGAAATCACGAATACATCAACGCCTCAACTGCTCCTAGGGCCCGCGGGACATCATTCTGTCTCCCCACGGACCTACGCGCTAAATCCCTTTGGAGGTGGTAGAAATCTTCCATTATCTGGCGGACAAAGGTCATCACGGTGGCAAAGAAGATGAATCTGGTCATATCCTCACAACTACTACACTTCATCACGATGTAGTCGGCGATCCTTATGACTCTCTCTCTTATGACACCCTTTTCTTGCAACAAACGTCCAATCTGCTAGGCCCTGGCTTCCAAAGTTTGTTCGGCTACATGATTCTGTTCTTGAAGTTATTGCAATCTCTTTCTAACTGTACCATCGCTGCGAACAGTGTTCCTTTTCTGTCTTAAAGTCTTTTGCCTGCTTGATCATTTTGTTCTCAAAGATGGTAACCCTTTTCTTCAACCCCACAATCTCATTGTCATATTTCTCTTTTAACTGTTTAACCAAGCGCGCTCGTTCCTCCGTATTCTTAGCCAATTTTGTTCGAGCCCTTGCTAGTTCACCCTCGGCCTTATTCAGATCAAAACCATACTCACTCACCTTTTGCCTAAGATTATTTATAAGTTTTTCATCTTTTGCGCTTCTGGCGGGATTTTTTGCCGCTATTTTCATTTTCTGAATCTGGGCTCGAAAGGCCTCATTTTCTTTGGCTAGCTTTTTCTTTTCACCCTCATCAGTCGCGGCTTGCAAACCATTCTCGAATTGGAGATCCCTGACTAGCTTTTCCAGCTTTCCTATTGTGGCCCTGTACTCATTCTCCTTGGCCAACCAAGCCCACTATTCTTGCGACGCCTCAACGAATTCTCGAATGTGAGGCTTTTTGGCTGGTCTTTCAGGTTCAGCCCTTGTGGCATTCTTTTTTCTATACCATGTAAGATAGGCGGGTGAACCTTGCCTCTAGATCGGACCCATAACTCATATACTGTAGGCGGTGACACGGGTGTTCGATCATCCACATTTGTAGTAGCAAATTGCATCCCTCGAAGAAATCTGCCCCAGCTTTACAAGCTGTGAGAGCTCGGTATATCTCAGATACTATCATAGGGGCAAGTGCTCTTGGCATTGGTAATCAAGATTTTGATGACTCCAGCCACCCGCAGATCGATATTCCCATCTTTTTGGGGAAACACCACGAGGCTTAAGAAAGCTACCATGAAGGCGAAATGCCTATGCTCATCCCATTTTGCTCGGTTTCCTTTGCTACAAACCCCGCTTTCCGGGTTGTTGAATCATCCTACATGCCCGTACCTCTGGTATATAAAATGTAGAGTGGAAAAACCATCCTCCAACTTGGAGTACGGGACTCCCTTGCTTATTTTTAGCAAATCCATGAATTTGTGAGAGTTAACGGCTCTTGGAGCGATCAGATACTTATGCCTCAGACCTTCAGTACTTCCTATATAACCTACTATCTCTTCCAAGGTGGGTGTGAGTTCAAAATCCGAGAAATGCAAGACGTTGTGAGCTGGGTCCTAAAACGTAACCAATGCCTTTATGATGTCTCCTCTAGGCCTTATCTTCAACAACCCGGTGAGGCCTCCCAAATGTAGATTGACCTTATCTTGCTCTGATTTACCCAGATCATCCCACCATATATGCAACTCCAAAGGGATCTTGTTCATGACTGTTATTGGCAAACATTAACTTGTGCTCATTCTGCACATTTATTAGGGTGTTTAAGCAAAATCAAGATTCATTTGACACAAAAACAAAGTTAACACTGTTTTTCTCTCTTTTCTTTTCAAATTTTCTTTTCAAAATAAAACCTGATTTTGCGAATACGGCCTTTCAGCACTTCCGGGGTGAAGATTTTAAGGGTGTACTTGCTAATCGGCCAAAATGTCAAAAAAAAAAAGAGACCAAAGGTGGTTATTCTTGCAAAAACAGCCTTCCGGCGTCCTTTTAGGGACATTCGGCTATTTCCGACAAGAATGGATTCACCTTACTTATTTCCAACAAAGTAAGAAAATTTTGATGCCTTTTGGGCTTTTTTGCAAAAAGGAAGTTGGACCCGATGGGGGTGCCTACGTATCCCACATCCAGTGAGAATCAAACTGGCGTAGTTCGGGCAATTTTAAAACAAAAACCAACCTTTTTCTTTTCTCTTTTTTTCAAAATAAAACAAAAAAAAATTCTCTTTTTTTTTCAAAATTTTGGCAGAGTTTTAGTACTATTTGGACATTGGTTTTTCAAAACAGGTGATTATCTCACTTATCCCTCACACTGCTATTTTCTTTTTTCAACTTTCTCCTATTATTCAAAGTCGATCAATATGCAAATCTGAAGCAAATAAATGCACAAGTAGCAAGTAAGATGCATCAGGATGGTCTTTTCATTTCAGGTACACCTGTCCTAGACAGACCTAACCCCTGTGTTGAGTCTCCAAAGTCAAATGCACGTAATGCAAACAAATGCTCCTACTAGGGATCCGGCATGAGGCTGAGTTATTCTAAGTTTATAACCTGGGTGTATTGTTCTAGACCTGGCTTACCCGAGTGGACAACTCGAGCTGAGGGGGACTGCGTACCGGTAACCAAAAAATCATCCGGCTTTGCAACTTGTTCGAACCTCGTTCTATTTGGGATATGACACTAACAGAAAGAAGTCACTACCAATGTGTGTTCCTCAGGAGAGAGAAGAGAGGGGTGTCGTAGCAGTTTATATATACATTTCAGATAATATCAAAGCGGTAAAAGCAACATTTAGCACATTAGGCCCAAACATGTAATAAAATCAGATAATAAGTAAAGCCAAATATAACAATTCATCTAAGCTCGAATTCTGAACCCTGAATCAGAGATTCTGGGTTCAACTCCCCACCAGAGTCGCCAGAGCTGTCACACCTCCTTTTTTACCTACACCTCCGAGGAGGGGATATAAGGGAGTTTTTCCAATTTAAGTGACAATCGAAACGGGATTTATTTATTTATTCAGAGTCGCCACTTGGGATAGTTTATGGTGTCCCAAGTCACCGGTTCAAATCCCAAATCGAGGAAAAAATTGACTTTGTATTACCATCCGCGAATACAGAAATCCGGGTAAGGAGTTCTGTTAATCCGGGAAAAGGTGTTAGGCATTCCTGGATTCCGTGGTTCCAACGCGGTTGCTCAACTGTTATAATTGGCCTATTATCTAATTTTAGTACTTGTTTTAGCCTATGTGCATTTTAACTTTAACCGTTTTTAATTAGTTATTTTTAGGAAAATTTCAACACTATTAAAATATGTCTTGAACCACGTCACATAAATGCACCCGGGGCCCTTGACATATTTTATCTAACGTTATTGAGATTTAGATTTGAGTCACATGAATGCGCACCCGAGTTTAGGAAGGTAAATTATTAAAATAACGCGCCTAAAGCAACTACTCGTTTGCAACTTTATGAGGGCCATGAAAATTTGCTAAATGACACGCCTCAATTTCTAAAGGTAAACAAGATTAAATAAACGAGGGCCATGCAATTGAAATTTTGTTTGGGCATGGCACACCTCAACTAATTGAAAGAATCTAAATATCAAAGGAATTCGAGTTTTATTTCAACACTAACGTTTCAAGCTAGACCAAAAGAAAAAATTTATTTTTAAGGAGAAAGAAGACCAAATGTGTGAAAGAAAATGGCCCAGGACAAAATCGCATTTAACCGAAAGTCGGGTTCAACAAAACGAGATAGGCCACGAGTCCAATTGCAAGTGCTTCCAGATTTGGGCCCAAAATGAGCCCAACTCCTACAATATATAAAAACGCAGGAAATGCTTAAACCAAAATGAAAGCTCCAAACATCTGATGCTTGAATTAGCCTTAAAGAAAAAATATTTTTTTACCCAAAAATCCTAATCATACTGGATCAAATGAACCCTTTTTGGGCATACAAACATTATTGAAATTCAAAGGATGCCACATCGAATCCATATGAAGACCAAATTCATGGATATAGGTGGATTCCCTTTGGCTTCAGGCTAATCCAATCAGCCCCAACAACTTATAATTTTAACGTGCATTTCAAAGGCAAAACAAATGACTTTCTCATGAAATCAGATCCCTTTTCCTTTTCACTATGCAACAGCCTTTATGGTGACAAAAATGCAGGCTTCTGTTTTCACACTGATTATCAATTAAAGGGCATATCAAAAAGAATGCTGAGCCACTCAAGTCAGCATATCGAAATATCATGCCATATCCTAAGAGCTTAAACCAATACTTAAAAGCGAGCAAATGATTACAAGTTTACATAACAGCAACTCTTATGTTCAATTCCTGACCATTATATTCACCTTGAAACCAAACATTCACACTTATTCTCAAACAACACTAATCTATCTTGACAATATTCTAAAACATGGTAAAAAAAACTAAAATAACATGCGTAACATCAGAATCCCTACATAAATACTACAGAAAAAGAAGAAACCGAGCATCAAAATTCAGCAGTTTCATGTTCAATTAATTTCCTTTCGATAATGCATCTCTACAATCATTTTTCCTCCATAGTTTACAGATTTACCTGGAAATTGAAAGGAAAAGAAGTGAGGAAAGCAGTAGACAGCAGTAGAACCAGAACTTCAGCAATACCAATGAAACAGTAACACCCCTCTAAGCAACTCAAAACCAGTTTTCAAAGCCCCAAAATCACACCATCTTCAACCCAGGTCCAAGATTGGAAGTTTTTCAGAGATTTTAACTAATGAGTAAGATCAAAAACTAGAGACTAGGCAAATTTGAGTCAATTTTCGAACAAAATAATGCAAGGAAATCAATATTAGACCTAACAATGCAGCCGTTCCCATTTTTCCAGATTTTTCTCCCCTTCCCCCAAAATCTGACTAGAATAGCAAGTCATGGTGCCTTTATAGGCAAGGCATTAGGGCAGCCTCAAAGAATTCAAATTTTACAATTAGACCCTTTTTACATTTTCATTTTTGCTCAGAAAACCTTAGTCAATTTTTGGTTTTGCTTAACTCCCCTTAGTTCAAATGTCAGAATTTCAGAACAGTCCCTCTCCCTAGCTTCCTAGAAGCTTCCCATTCAGTTACACAATATTCCCCTAGCCAATTTCCCTAAACTACCCTTTTAAACTTCTGTTTTTACCTTTAAGAATTTAGACAGAACATGGGTCGAATTGACCCAATGGCTTAAGCCTCAAATGAATGGGTTGTTCTTTGCCAATGGGTTGGCATTGAACCCAAGGCCCAAGCATAATCAGAACCCTATGTTGGCTATTCAGTGAAAAGTCAGAAAAATTACACAACTGAACAAATTCACAATGGACATTTTAGCTAAATGACTGACTCCCTTTTAAATTAGCTAATGAACTATAACTAAGCTAAATTACCGCATTTAACAAAGGCCAATTATACGACTGGAAAATCAGAAATTAAATGAGCCATATGCACAACTAAACAGTATTCACGAGAACATCTATAAGCAAATTAAAAAGCTCGCGGAATAAGTACGACCCCCATATAAGCAAAGAAACCTATATTCAGTATTTATTAACCTCACCAAATTCAAACCAAGAAATCAAACTAAAAAAGAGAAAGGGAGAGGGACAAATAAAAAGAAAACGGACAGAAAAGAGAAGAAATAGAAGTATACGAGTTCAAGAACGACACAGAAGACGGAGATGAAAGAAAAAGAACAAAAAAATACCTCGAAGGCCATACGGACAAGGCTTGATAAACTTCAGGTGACTTCAATTTTACTCGAAATGGGTATTAACCGCATGTTCTCTTTGAGAACAAACGAACAATATTTGTTTCAAGACCAATCTTTCATAGGAACTTGAGGACCCGAAAGATTCTCTTTCCTTCGATTTTAGATTCAAAACTGGTCCGATTTTGTGATGATTTGGGGAGAAGTGGTGGTGGATTAGGATGCAAGGAAGGGTGATGGTTACATGGCTAGAATTTGGTGATGGTTGGAGCTCCGCCGCCGGCCGGAGATGGTGAAGAAGCTCAGGGCGGCGGGTCTAGGGTTGAAAGTAAAGGGGAAGGGTCGAAGTACAGAGATACAAGGTTATTCGGACAATTATATCGAAAATACAGGGGTGTTCCTTGGCCGTTGAATTGAAAGAAATCAACGGCCCAGATCTATCATCTCCCGAACGACGTCGTTTGGATTTTTGGTACAAGGGGGACGGGACCGCGTAAAACAACGGATCTTGGGCCAATTTCGACGGGCTTCAGTGTAGAATCTTTGGGCTTGGGGAGAATTTAAATGGTTTTTAGCCCAATATAGACTCTCTTCTTTGTTTTCCTTCCTCTTTCAATTCAATTTTCTTTTTATTTTCAAACTTTTTTTAATTTCTTTTAAATAAATAAAATAAAACCTAAATTAATTCCTAAATAAAATTAATCTACCACATTGAATTATTTAACTCCTACTAACAATTACCACAAATAATTAAAAACCAAATTTAAAGGGAAAAGTACCAAAATTTAAAAAATTAAAATTAAAAAGTGCAAAAGTAAACTATTTTTTTGTGATTTTTGTAAAACAACTTAATTTGATAATTAGTATAACAAATATAAAATTAAATCCTAAATGCAAATGCAACATATTTTTGTATTTTTCATGAATTAAATAAAATAAACGTGCACAGATAAATGCAGACAGTCGACAAAAAATGCCACAAAAATCCACAAAATTGCAAATAATGGGAAGAATTGTTTTGTTTTGAATTTGTGGGAGTAATACATATAGGGCAAAAATCACATGCTCGCACCGACGATCTCATTTAATCCAACACAACTACTCTAGTGACATTGACACATCAATACAGACTAAAGCCACGACTTGTGCCATCCGTGCATCAATAAGCCACAATCCGAACTTACTCAAATCATGAAAATGACTCAAATGAAAGTGTTGTACCGCAAGCTCACTAGTACCACAACAACGCAAAGCTAAGAACCCGCACACATTGTAGAAACAGAACACACAAATCTAACCTGCAGGATCATACTTCCACATAGCTTCGCTCCAATGCGCGACCTCACCTAAACACTGGTCCACAAGAGACACCTCACGTCACAATGCTCAAAATCTACAACCGTGCACAATATGATGTCTAAAGCCAAGGCAATCATCATAACCACCGCGAAGCAATTAAATAGCACCTCACAACTCGAAAAGGACATAACTGATACGCCATCCATCGAGCAATACCCAATACTCTTCCCTCTTGAATTCCACTGAGAAACCCCACTAACACCACACCACATGTGCCTATAATCAACAAATCCTAAGGGCTCGCAACACGGAAAGGTAACTCATAGATTCCCCTGATTACTAATAGCTCAATAACAACCAAATCAACACATCCCTCACCAATGGCAACTCGAAGTCAAGCAAGCCGTCTCGATGCAAAACACATATCCATATAGGTCCACCAATAAACCACACATCAACTCTAGTCACACACAACAGATAAATAATCTTCCGAAGGTTCACAATGACTGAATTATAGAACACACTATCATCTGACTAACTTACCCACATCTTTGCCTTCCACAACCACGAGCTCACCTGTATACGAGAACTTTTAGTCTCCAAGTCCATAAAGCACACGAATTACCATATCTGATCCCAATTCCGCCGCTCGCATATATAACACACCTCTAGTACTCAATCATCTCATGAGAGGTACACCTATAATTCTTCTGAGCCGCCAAGCAAACTCGAATAGCATCCGTCGATCAAACAAGATAGTGCCGCAATACCAATAAAGCATCCATAACTCAAACACATCGCCCTATCTGAAATGTATACCTTCATCAAGCCACAACAATCAGCGATTTCATTTATATAGTCACCTAAAGCTGCCCATGCTATCTAAGAATTTGTGACCTTCCTTTTAAATCTGAACTGTGACCTTACACATGCAAATCTCAATCCTACACAGCATACCGCATAAACCGTACCATCCTAGGATAACCACGAGAACTTCATATCCCTTCTGAGCCATAAGAAACTATGTACTCCACTAGCCAAGAACTTCCCATTGATCCCATCTAGAAGAAAATCACTATACATCCCATGCTCCTCACGCCAATAGGAAAAATATACCCCTTTAACTGTGGTGGAAACCATCTAGAACTCTCTGAATTCCATTTGTACAACTCTAAATCGTCAGGACTGAGTCTTTATAACTCAACCGAGCTACGCAAGTCACTAAAACCCAAAAGAGTTATCGCGAAACACCTGTAGAAACTCATTACCTCGTAAGCATCCAAGAACTAATCATATCCTTACCATACTGATCCGGGCCACTACCAAGCTATCCCATCTATCTGAGTTCCCTTCTGACTTACCTTCAACTTGATACTCCTTCTTGTTATAACATCACCATTTCGCAACCCAAACTTACCACACGAGACCCAAGCACAAAACCACACCGTTTAAGACTCATAAGCCTCTGAATACTCTCTTAAATATTCCCAAAAGCACCACCTTCAAAATACTTTACTCTGAAGAGACTCCCTATGAATATAAATCTGTTACCTTTACCTTCCTGATGTTGATACATGGAATCCCATAATTAATATAGAAAATACCGTAAGTCTTGACATCTTCCAATGAAAACTCAGTTCCTAGCCACACATACAACTTGAAAATACCCAATTGTTACATGTAAAATCTTGAACACATTAGAACCATTCTCGAGAGTCATTCACTCTACTCAAACAGCAATTAGCCTGATCAAAATAACTGAACAACTTATGCCTCATTAGCACTTCAGACACTGTAGAATGCTACCTCATCCCAATACAACCAAAGAAACTTCCTGCTCATGTGAGTACTCCGACCGAGTAAGTAATAAGAGTAAATAAAGACTAAGCAGTAGGAAACAATGAATCCATAAATATGATAACTCAATAAGCACAACAGACTTTCAATCAGAATACGAGTCAATCGTCTCATTTAAAATCTAGCTTTTGGTAAAAATCATTTAAAATGTTTTCCAACAGTTTCAGTAGGGGTTAGATACCATTTATAATAAAAGAGATGAAAACCATAATCGGCCCCTCGGGCCAAAACTTAGTTCGTATACAGCCCCTCGGCATAACAGAATTTCACAACGTTTTTCGTAACTTAAAAACTTTATTTTAAATGAAAGATTATTTAAAACATTTGTTCAACATTTCCAATAGAGGCTCGGTCTAAAGATGAGTGAAAGCAGTAATTAAATCAACAATTCAATAGAAACTCGCTTTAAGGAGGAGTGAAAAAAATAGTAAGTTCATAAACAGGCCCATCGGGCAAAGCATTACTTATGTACATGTATATCTATAGCCCCTCGGGAAAGCCTCTCAATCACTCGTGACTCAAATCTTACCAATCAACGCTCACACTCAGCACTCACACTCAATAGGTACCATATAGTAACCAATGCGGCGCGCAGCCCGATCCATATATCGTTGCGACTACGCTCACTGGGGGTGTGCAGACTCCAGAGGGGCTCCTACAACCCAAGAACTATATCGCTGCAGCGCGCAGCCCGATCCAATATATATATATCACTGCGGCGTGCAGCCCGATCCATATAAGTATCGTTGCGGCATGCAACCCGAAGTCCATATACATATACATATATATATATATATATATATATATACAGCCCAAGCGCTATATCGCTGCGGCGTGCAGCCCGATCCAATATATCGTTGCGGCGTGCAACCCGATCCATAGATATATAATCCTCACAACCAGGCCCTCGGCCTCTCTCAGTCATTAACCTCACAATCAGACCCTCGGTCTATCTCAGTCATCAACCTCACGATCACTCGTATCATCAGTAAAACAGGGAACTCGGCCCAACCGATTTTCACATTTTAAGAAGTAAAGTGATAAAACTAGATTCAAACAATAAACAGATAAAACATGACTGAGGATATGCTTTCAAAACAAATAGAGTGAGGAAAAATAGTTAAAATGCCCCTAAGGGTCTCAACAGATCGGCACAAGGCCCCAAACATGGCATACCGCCCAAATATAATACCAATCTCTAAAACATGGAATATCATAAGATTTTCGAATCAAATACACGACTTAGCAGTTGTATGGACCAAGTCACAATTCCCAACGGTGCACGACTCCACGCTTGTCATCTAGCGTGTGCGTCACCTCAAGAAGCACAACAATGAGAAATCCGGTATTTCAAACCCTTAAAACAGCATTTTCAATCATTACTTACCTCGATCCGGTCCAAACTCTAGCCCCCGATGCCTTTACCCTCACGAATCGACCTCCGAATGCTCCAAATCTAGCCACAATCAGTACATAACTGTTAAAATATGCTAAGGGAACAAAGCCCACTCGAAAATATCCAATTTAACATCAAAAACCCGAAATTGCTCAAACCCAGCCCCAAGGACCACGTCTCGAAATCTGATAAAATTAACATTAATGGAATCCTCATCCTCTCACGAGTTCATACATATCAAGAACATCAAAATGGGACCTCAAATGACCCCTCAAATTCCCACTCAAAGGCCTCTTAATCTCAAGCCCTAATTACCCATTTTTCTATTGATTTTCCGTGGATTTCAAGCTTACAAATGTTAAAATTCATCATAGAAACAAGTTTAGGGTCCAAATATCTTATCTCCATGAAATCCTCTTGAATTCCCTCTTCAATTGGCTCTCCCAAGCTTTCTTCCGGATGAAATATGGTGAAAACCCTCTCAAAATCGTGAAGAGTGCAATATATACTTTCAACCCAGACATTTTCGCATCTGCAGCCCAAATTCTGCTTCTGCGGTACCGCATCTACGGTCCTCACTTAACTTACCAAAACTGCATATGCGGCGTCGCACCCGCGGTCCCCAATCTGCAGGTGCGGAAATACCAGGAGCAGAAAATCTGCAGCTTCTTCAAAAATTCCAAACTCTCCGTTAACCATCCGAAACCACCCCGAGGCTCCCAGGACCTCAACCAAAATCACAAACATAACCCATAAACTTATTCAAACTTATACCAATCTTCAAAACGCATCAAACAATGTCGAATCAACCAAAACATATCGAATTCAAGCCAAACTTTCTAAAATCTTCCGAATTTCATTTATGATAAAAAACCCAACTAAACTACGTTCGAATGACATGAAATTTTACACACATATCCCAAATGACATAACAGAACTATTGCAACTTTCGGAATTCCATTCTGACCCATATATCAAAATCTTACCTATCAACCGGAAAACGCTAAAATCTCAATTTCGCCAATTCATGCCTAAACCTTCCACGGACCTCCAAAATGCATTCCGATCACGCTCCTAAGTCCCAAATCACCTAACGGAGCTAACCGAATCATAAAAATTTCCAATTTGAGATCATATACAAACAAATCAAAGCTTGGTCAAACCTTTCAAATTTCGAGCTACAAACTGAGAACTATTCTTCCAAATTCATTCTGATTACCCTGAAAGTCAAAACCAATAAGTTATAATACATCACATGGGGCATGTCATGCACGAGAACTGGCGAGCAAAGTGCAAAAGCTCAAAACGACCGATCGGGTCGTTACGCACCTAAATATGTATCATTTATCAAGCAACACATAATAAATAGGCACAGTCAATTGATGGCCATTCAATCAACAAAAATAAATACGTAGTTGAATAAGTAGAGAAATCCAATAGTACAATTATATAAAAACATAACAAGAATTTATCCTACAAAAGGTTCTATCAAAACCCTAGATAACAAATTAGCTATTCATAATAGTATGTAAAACTACAATGCTAAAAGTAACCAATAATGGTAATAGGAAAAAGGAAGTAAAAAACTCGTAGAAGAATTGCCCGCCTTGCTCCTATTGTGTCTCTGCCTCCTTAGGTCGAATTTGTGTCAAAAATATGTCAAACCTCCTCAAAATACCATTTTCCATGTATATATACCATGTAGGATTGGGCGCAAATAATTATACCTTCTTCTATATGGAAAAGGACAATTTTTCAGGTCTAGACGCTCGCGGTCGCGGTCCGGACGCGGTATTTTCCCCGTGCACTGCCTCAGTTCGCGTCCAGGTCAGCGGCTGCGGTTTCGACTACATTTTTCACCTTGTTCCGTATGGAATTTGGAAAAACATAAATGTTATATCCCTTTGAATTAGATTTCTAACCATATATTATATAGCCCAAATGGAGTTAGGAGCAAAGAGTTATGTCTATTTTACTAGACAGTGTACAATATGCCTACTCGAGTCTTCGTTTGTTCTTAACTATCAAATTTGACCCCTGAACACGATCCCGGCTTAATTTCTTGGGCTTTTTATCAGAATTCAAAGCTCCAAATCACTTTAATTCATTCCAAAACATCTATATAGCTCGAAATCACTCCTACAAAGCATAAAACACATAGTTAGTGCAATACACTAGCGATTAAAGCTCAAACTCAATTAAAGTGCAGTAAATTAGAGTGTAATAAGCGACTAAAATACACAATTATAGCCTATCATCAAATGGCCATGATCGCGTAGGGTAAAAGAAGGGCTGGAAAATTTTATGTTTCGCTATCGCATTTGTTTTTCCGCGATAGCATAGGGTAAATGCCTGGGCAGATTATAAAGTACTTTATTTCGAGGGTTTCAGTCATTTTTGTATTTTGGAGCTATGGAGCTCGGATTGAGGGGATTTTTAGAGAAGTGATTGGGGCAAGTGTTCTTCACTTGTTTTTGGTTAAATTACATGATTTTATCTTGATTTTTATCATCTAAATTGTGACGACCCGATCGGTCGTCTTAACAATTAATGCCTTGATCCCCTATTAACTACTTTCCCCAAGTTTATTTTTGCTATTTTGAATTGCCGGGATGTTTGATTTTGAGTTTCGGAGAGTTTTGGAATACTTAGTCCCTAAATGAGAACTTAAGTATTGAAAAGTTAACCGTAGTTGGAACAGTGTGAAGACGGCCTCGAAATTGAAATCTGATGGTTCCGTTGGCTCCGTTAGGTGATTTCGGGCATAGGGGCGTGATCAGATTATGTTTTGGAGGTCCGTAATTAATTTAGGCTTGAAATGCCGAAAGTTAAATTTTTGGAGTTTTCGGTCCGATAGTGAGATTTTGATCCGAGGGTCGGAATGGAATTTCGAAAGTTGGAGTAGCTCTGTAGTATTGACTATGACGTGTGTGCAAAATTTCAGGTTATTCGGATGAGGTTTGATAGCCTTTTTGATCGAAAGTGTATTTTGAGAATTTTGGAGTTCTTAGGCTTGAATCCATGGTTAATTCGAGGTTTCGATGTTGTTTTAGGTGTTCTAAGGATTGGTACAAGTTTGGATAGTGGTTTGTGACTTGTTGGAACCTTTGATTGAGATCTAGGAGGCCTCAGGATGATTTCAGATGGTTGACGGAAAGATTTTGGAATTAAAGTTGCAGCTTCATATGCTGGTTCTGTCATAACCGCACCTGCGGTTTGGGTTCCGCAGGTGCTGCACCGCAGAAGCGGAATTTGACTATCTTTTTAGGAACCGCAGATGCGGGTAGTTCACCGTAGAAGCGGTACCGCACCTGCGGAAGGGTAACCGCAGTTGCGAAAAATGGGCCTTTAAGTGAAAGTCGCAGATGCGACCTAGGCTACGCAGAAGCGGGACCGCAGATGCAGTCCCAAGGCCGCAAATGTGGAAATCGTTGGGCAGAACATATAAATTCTTGCCTTCGTGAAATTTAGCCATTTTTCATCTTTTCAAAACGGGAAAAGCTTGGGGAGAACGTTTCAAGAGGGATTTTCAGATGAGTTCATTAGGGTAAGGTCTTTGATCCCTAAACTAGTTATTGGAATGATTTTTATCAATTTAAGCATGAAAAATTAAGGAAAATCAGTGGTAATTTGGAGGTTAGGGCTTGTCTAATTGGAGACATTTGAGTGATGATTTGAATGACAAATTGAGGTCCGATTTTGGTACTTTTGATATGATTGAACTCGTGAGAGTGTGAGGGTTCTGGAAATATAAATTTTACCTGATTCTGAGACGTGGGCTCGAGGGCATTTTGGTCATTTTATATAATTTCGCGTACTAGCATAGAATTTAATTGTAGAATCAGTTACTTGAAGTGTTATTTACATTATGCAATTGAATTGAATAGATTTTGGCCATTTGGAGTCGAGTACTCATGGCAAGAACGTGGTCTCGGGTTGATTTTGAGCCAGTTCGAGGTAAGTGGCTTGCCTAACCTTGTGTGAGGGACCTTCCCCTTAGGATATGATATATTTGATAATTGAAATGCCTTGTACGTGAGGTGATGAGTGCGTACTTGAGCTAGTTGTTGAAAATCCGGTTTTTCTTTAAGTATTTCAATTGAGTTCCTTTTTCTTGTTTTATTCTACTTGCGAATTTAGCCTGTTGTTAGTTTAGAAAAGCATGTTTAGTTGACTTAATTGCCTATTTGTTTAAACTGCCTTAATTGCATTACGTGAAGCATGTTAGGCTAGAATTATCTGTTTACTTAGTACGAAATTTAGCATTTATTGAGTATTCTTGTGTTGTTGCTGTGTATTTTTAATTTTGGACTACGGGACGGCATCCCGAGAGATCCCCTGTACGTATTTATAATCTGGACTGAGGTGCGGGATACCAAGAGATCCCTGACACGTATATTGAGGATACCAAGAGATCCTCGGGATACCAAGAGATCCCTAGCATATATTGAGGATACCAAGAGATCCTCGAGATACCAAGAGATCCCTAGCATATATTGAGGATACCAAGAGATCCTCGGGATACCAAGAGATCCCCGGTTATCATCCTTGTTATGAGTAGTACTTCTTGGTGGTTTGCCTTTATCTTTGTTTCTGTTATTGTACCCTGATTATCCTGTATAGATTCTTATTGTAGATTCTCAATTGTACGACTTATCTTATCTGCTTATCTTTATATTTATTTACTCTCAGTAGGGCCCTGACCTTCCTCGTCACTACCCGACCAAGGTTAGGCTTGGCACTTACTGAGTACCGTTGTGGTGTACTCATGCCCTTTCTGTGCATGTTTTTCATGTGCAGATCTAGGTACCTCTGCTCAGACTCACTATCCTTGAGGCGAGGCGCTCTGCAGAGACTTCGAGGTATATCTGCCGCGTCTGCAAACCGAGGAGTCCCTTTCTATTCCAGCTTTTTAGTATTTAGCCCTTCTGTATTTTTCTGTTCTATTTAGACATTCTGAAGTTAGAGCCATGTAGTACTTCTTAGCTTGTGATTCATGGGTTTTCGGGTCTTGGATTTATGTTTTGGTATTGAGAGTTAAATATGGTGTATGCCGAGCAGCACATTATACTGTTATTATTTTATTATTGTTTTACTTCCGCAAATTTTGGTTTTCTTCGACAATTTAGGCTTACCTATTCGTAGAGACTAGGTACCGTCGATGGTTCACGGACGGCAAACCGGGGTCGTGACAGGTTGGTATCAGAGCTCTAGATTCATAGGAGTCATGGATCACAAGCCGATTTATTAGGGTCTTGCTGATTGGTACGGAGACGTCCGTACTTATCTACGAGAGGCTATGAAACTGTTAGGAAAATTCCACTTCATTTGATTTCCTTTTCGTGCGATATTTTGACATCATAATTCTAAACTTCTGTCTTCTATTCTCTCACAGATGGTGAGGACACGTGCTACCCGAGATAATCAGGCACCCGCACCCCCTACTGCAGCCGTCAAAGGCCAGGGCCGAGGTAGAGGCCGAGGACGTGCACGTGGTACAACCAAAGCACATGCGTGAGCTGCCGCTGAGGTACCACCAGTAGTTCCAGCCGGAGTCCAAGCAACTGACACGCGTACAACTACTACTACTCCAGCTCTCCAGGAGACTTTGGCACAGTTCATGAGCATGTACACCACTCTAGCTTAGGCAGGGTTGCTTCCCCTTGCTGCAGCCACATATCAGGTCGGGGGAGGAGCACAGACTCACGCCGCCCGCACTCCTAAGCAGTGAGTGCATGTTGAACAGGTCCCTGAGATTATTCCTGTACCGCCTGCAGTGCCAGTTCAGCCGAGGACAGGGCAGCAGCTTCCGAGGAGGAGAAGCTGAGGCTTGAGAGGTTTAAGAGGTACAAGCCTCATGTATTCAGTGGTCTAGCATCGGATGATGCTCTAGGATTTCAAGATGAGTGTTAATGTATTCTCCGTACCATGGGTATATCAGGATCGAGCGAGGTTTCCTTCACTACTTTCCAGCTTTGAGGAGCCGCCTATGAGTGGTGGCGCACCTATGAGTTAGACAGTTCGGATGAGGCTGCTTCACTCACTTGGACTCAGTTTTCAGATCTGTTCCTGAGAGAGTATGTTTCTCAGAGCCTCAGGGACGCATGGCGCGTAAAGTTTGAGCATTTGCGCCAGGGTACTATGATTGTCTTAGGGTATGCTGTCCGTTACACCAGTTTGGCTAGGCATGCACCAGCCTGGGTTTCTACTGTTCGCGAGAGGGTTAGCCGATTTATTGAGGACCTTATTCCCAGCATCAGGTCTAGCATGGCTCGGGATTTGTGCTTAATTTAATAGTTTTTCTTGTTGAATTCATTCCATTAGCGCATGTTGATGGTATTGTTCTGGTAGTGAATAGATTCGGAGCGATTGGAGGCCAAGTCGAGAGGTAAAGGCATCGCAGGTTAGAGTTTTATCCGGTTTGAGGTAAGTAATGATTGTAAATGTTGTCCTGGGGGTATGAAACCCCGGATTTTCATATCGTTTCACTACTATGAGGTGACGCATATAGTAGATGACGAGGGTGGGGTCGTGCACCGTTGGAGATTGTGACTTGATCCGTCCCGTACGACTATTACGTTGTGTATTTAATTGAAAACTATTTATACTATTGTGTTTTGGAAAGCATTACTATGTTTTGGGTTGGATGCCATATTTGGGCCTCGTGCCAACTGTTTGGATCCTTAGGGGTTTGTTTTTACTTAAATTCCTCACTGTTTTGATTTAATAATTGTACTCATTCATGCTATGTTTTACTTATTTCATAACTTAGTCTTATTTACCTTAATTTGATGCATAAATGATATTTTAACTGAGCATCCTGTTTTACTGTTAGCCCGAGTGGCTTGAGAGGTTTCTGGCTGAGTGAGGCCGAGGGGCCTGTGTTATGAGGATATTATAGGTTCGGGCTGCATGCCGCAACAGGTTGTTACTAATTCATGATATTGTGAGGTCGAGGGCCTGATTTATTATGCCACGAGATGGCTTGTTATAGCGCTTGGAGCTATAGGAGTCCCTCTGGAGTTTGAACACCCCCAGTGAGCGCGGGTACCCAGTGTGAGTAATGTGATGTTGCCCGAGGGGCTGTTTTTGATTTATGTTGTTGCCTGAGGGGCTGATACGAGTGATTGTGAGGAAGCTCGAGGGGCTGATTCTGTTGATATTTTACCCGAGGGGCAATTTATAATTCATTTTGCCTAAGGGGCTGTATACGAGTGATTTTTTGCCCGAGGGGCCGACTATGTTTTCATCATTTCTACTCCCTATATTCATCACTTGTTTGAAAACTACTAAAAGATGTTTTAAATGGATTTCTTTTACACGTATTGAAATGATTTCTACCAAAAATTGGATTTTTAACGAAATAATTTGATATATATACTATTTTGGAAATGCATTATACTTACTGTGGTATTATGACGTGGATTATGTGTTTTCTTACTGCTCAGTCTTTATTTACTCTTATTACTTACTGAGTTGGCATACTCACATTTCTCCTTGCACCTTGTGTGCAGATTCAGGTATTTCTAAACCCGGTAGCGGGTGTTAATTACTCAGTGGCTGGTTCATCGAAGTTAGCAAGGTAGTTGCCCGGCGTTCGCAGCCCTGCTCTTCTCCCTCTTACCTTCCTTAGACTGTTTTTAGTATATTTTCAAATTTTCGTTATATTCAGACCTTAGTAGATGCTCGTGACTTGTGACACCCCGATGACGGGCTTGTGTTATTTTCTTCTGCACTGGTTATTTAGACTTATGTTATGATATTATGTTAATTTAATAGCTTAAAATGGCTTTTAAGAAATACTGGTTGATTTGGGATTTGTGTTGGCTGACCTAGTTTTACGATAGGCGCCATCACGACCGGGTTGATTTTGGGGTTGTGACATTACGATGTTATATATTGTCACGACCCTAACCCCGAACCCAGTCATGATGGCGCCTCTCGTAAAGACAAGGCCAACCAACTATTCCCAATTCGATGTTAAATAGTTAAAACAGTCTAAGACATGATTAATAATATGAAGTAGCAGATAATATCAATAAAAATGCGAAAGTTCAACCCAACACAGCCCTAACTGGGGTGTCACAAGTCACGAGCATCTAACAATACGGAATCCTCAAATATGACTACAGAGTTTAAAATACTGAACTAAGAACATAAAAGAAATAGATAAGGAGGAGCTCCAGGCTGCGAATGCCAACACCTACCTAAAGGCTCCTCAAAGATCCGCCTGAAACTGGGATGAATCAGCACTCGGGAGCAGAACCAGCTACGCCTGAATCTGCACACAGGGGTGAAGGGAGTAAAGTGAATACTCCAACTCAGTGAGTAACAAACGTAAATAACGATTGAAAGTAAGAAAACACGTAAGGCGCAAGATATTCTATAACGAAGCAGTAAAATCACTTAAAATCAGTAAAACCAGTAAAAATCAAGTAAAATCCTCTTTCAACCAGTAAACAGGTAATTTGACAGATAATTAAGATAAAGTAAACAAATAGAGGTTTGCCCCTCAGGCATAGTATCAACAAATCCGCCCCTCGGGAAACATCTCAGATCAGTACCAGCTCCTCGAGCTCAATCTCACATCACAATGGATACTCGCGCTCACTGAGGGTGTGCAGACTCCTAGAGGGGCCCCTTACGACCCAAGCGCAATATCAAGCCACCTCGTGGCATCATCACTAGGCCCTCGGCCTCATATCAATCAAGTCAACTCGTGGCGTACACATCTCAGGCCCTCGGCCTTATAATCAATATCAAATGTTTCCTCACAATATAGGCCCTCGGCCTCACTTAGTCAAAAATCCTCACAAGCCACTCGGGCAATAGTAAAACAGTATTTCTCAGCCCAAACATCATTTAAAATATCATTTAGGTTTTAAAACTGAGTAAACATGGCTGAGTAGTAAAACGGTGGAAAATAACATGACTGAGTTCAAGTAATGAATAAAACAGTGAGGAATTTGTAATAAAAATCCCCGAAGGGTACAAATAGTTGGCACGAAGCCCAAATATGGCATTCAGCCAAATCATGATGATAGAAAATAAGATTCAGTCAAATACGCAGTAAAATCATCAATCGGGATGGACCAAGTCACAATCCCCAATAGTACATGACCCCGCGCTCGTCATCAAGCGTGTGTCTCACCTCAATATAGCACTATGATGTGCAATCCGGGGTTTCAAACCCGCAAAACATCATTTACAATCATTACTCACCTCGAACCGGTCAAATCTCTAGCTCGCAACGCCTTTGACCCTCGAATCGGCCTCCACTCATGTCGAATCTATCCAAAATCAGAACGAGGACGTCAAAATATGCTAAGAGAATGAAGCCCAAGAGAAAACAATCAATAAATGGCATAAATCCCGAAATTACCAAAACCCGACCCCTGGGCCCGTGTCTCGGAATTCAATAATTTTTACATCAATAGGTTCCTTATCTCCCCACGAGTTCATACATATCAAAAGTTCTGAAATCCGACCTCAAATGGTCCTTCAAATCCTCAATTAAAGGCCTAAGTTTCCAAGCCATAGTTTCCCCAATTTTAACCTTTGATTTCCATAATTTCTAGCTCTAATCCATGAAATAATAGCATAGGAACGAGTTTTAGGTCCAAATTCCTTACCTCAATGAAGTTCTCTTGAAATCCCTCTTGCAAATCGCCCAAAAAGCTCTCAAGACGATGTCATAGCTCAAATTCGCGAAATGAAATAACTTATATGCTCTGCCCAGACCTTTTCGCATCTGCGGGACAATACCCGCTTCTGCGGTACCGCATCTGCAGTTAAATCCTCCGCTTCTGCGGAAATCACTTATCCAGCCTAAATCGCATTTGTGACTACACTTCCGCATCTGCGACATCGCAGATGCGGTCACCTTACCGCTTCTGCAGTCTGTACTCACCTGACCCTTTTTTTGCTTCTGCGATGGATCTCCCGCACGTGCGGCGCCGCACCTGCAGTCCCCAATCTGCAGGTGCAAAAATACCAGAAGCAGCAATTCAGCAGCTGCAACAACAATCCAAACTTCTCGTCAACCATCCAAAATCACCCCCGAGGCCCCTAGGACCTCAACCAAAAGCATAAGCATATCCTAATACCTTATGTCACACCTCCTTTTTCACCTACACCCCGGGGAGGGTATAATAAAGGGAGTTTTTTCCAATTTAAGTGACAATCGAAACGGGATTATTTAAATTAAAATTCAGAGTCGCCACTTGGGATAATTAATGGTGCCCCAAGTCACCAGTTCAAATCCCGAATCGAGGAAAATATTGACTCTGTATTATAGTCTGCGAACACAGAAATCCGGGTAAGGAATTTTGTTAACCCGGGAGAAGGTGTTAGGCATTCCCGAGTTCCGTGATTCTAGCACGGTCGCTCAACTGTTATAATTGGCCTATTATCTGATTTTAGTACATGTTTAAACCTATGTGCAAATTTTAACTTAAACCGCTTTTCTTTATTTAATTTTTTAAGAAAAATTCAACGTCATCTAAAACACGTCTTGAACCCCGTCACATAAATGCACCCGCGGTCCGTGACGTATTTTATCCAACATTGTTGAGATTTAGATTTGGGTCACATAAATGCGCACCCGAGTTTAGGAAGATAAATTATTAAAATAACGCGCCTAAAGCAACTACGCACTTTCAAATTTGCGAGGGCCATGGAAAATTCAACTAATGGCACGCCTCGATTTCTAAAGGATTAAAATTAGTTATATGTGGGCTATGGATTATGAACAAAATATATTGTGGAAAACCATCTTCAATAGGAGAACTATTGTGGATACATCTGCGGTACATTACTGCTAAAGTAAACATTTGCTCCAATATGTGCAGAAAACAAGCATATCAAAATTGTTTGACATAGGTTCAGGTGAAACCAAAATAGAAGAAATCAAAAGATATTAAATTCTTTATTGACAAAATATCGTGAGAATATTCATAGGATTTAATAATATGAAACATGGCCATTTCACAAGTAGATATACGATACAGCACATCATTCAGGCATCTTTAAAGTTAACCGCTAATATAATAAATAAAGGCACTAATTTAACAACTACGTACAATACATCGTTAAAACACATCTAAAGGACACAATGATATAAATAGCAATACTTTTCAACTTTAGCTAACAATTTCCATAGCTTTTGTTGTTTACTTTCTAAATAATGAGTTTTAAATTCAAAGGGAAATCATGTACTTCTTCAGCAACCTTCAAATAAATCAAAAGGCCTTCAACTTAAACTCATGTTTCCAACTAACCAAAGATAATAAAATATTTTACGTCAAACAAATACAGGGATGAAAAATCAACAATAACCAAACTAGCTGAGAAGATCAACACTGATACAGTAGTATTATCAAAGTGCTAGAAAATAGGAGCTGGCCTTATCTTCCAAATTCAAACAAAACAACAGCGGCAAAGTCAAACAGGAACCGCAAGCAAAATCGAGACCTCGAACCGGAAACCTCAGAACTACGTTCTTCGACGACCTCGAAACTCGCCGGAACAGTTTTGGAAGTTGACTATTTGGGGCGTTTTATGGGGTGTTTTTCATGTGGAGAAGATGAGCTCTCATGGCTCTTTCGTGGTGGATGTTAAGCTCTAGATGTAGAATTTTTAGGAGGAAGAAGACCTTCTTTTCGTTGGCTGTCCGTGTATATCCCGTGTATATCGAGAGTATCTCTAGTGTATATAGAATGTATACTGACTGTATATCGAGTGTATACTCCCTGTCTCCGTTAAGAAGAAGCCATTTTTTTTCCTCTCTATCTTTTTAACTTCCCCCCTCTTCTCTTTCTCCAGCTCTCTAATCTCTAAATAGGCATCAAATTAGTGCATCTTCCATTACAAATTATACTTTTAACTTCTTTAATTATCCACTAGTTAGTGTTATTATTTAATTTTCATTAGTGTTAGTTTTACCCTACCAATATAGAAGCTTCCTAATTAATTAGGTAAGACTCTTTTTTTAATTTTTTTAAATAAAACCTAAATTAATTTCTATCCCCAAATTATCTTAGAAAATTAAATTAATTAACCCTAATAATTATTACAACTAATTAAAAACCAAATTAAAAGAAAATTGCCAAAAATTGAAAATTAAAGAGTAAAATGTAACATGACTATTTTTTATGATCTTTTTTCTATTTTTTCAACAACTTACTTAATTAATCTAAAAATGTAAAATAAAATCCAAAATGCAGATGCAATATATATATATATATATATATATATATATATATATATATATATATATATATATATATATATATATATATATATATATATATATATATTTGTATTTTTTCATAATCTGAAATACTACATAATGCATTTTAAAATAAGATAGAAATATTGCACAATACCAAAGCTAATCCTAATTAATTAAACTTAATATAAATTATTTTTGTGTTTTCGAAATTATATAAAGATAAAAATAAGGTACTATTTTTTTAAAATTGTTTTTTATGAAAAGTACATAAACTAAAATACTTGTTTGTAATTTTTATTTTTCTTGTAAGAAAATAAAATAAAAGAGTTAAAATGAGTTGAAATAGCTATATTAGACCTAAATTAAATATTTACGTGCTAAAAATATACAAATTTTGGGGAAGGTCAAAAATCACATGTCTACAGCTGCCCCTCTTTGACTGGAAACGTGAAGAGTTTTCAGACAAAGAACGACTAGACATGTTTTTTGACCCGACCCTTATTTAAAGAGACCAAAACTTAAGAGAAAAGGGAAATGTGACCGAGCCCTGTTATTTGGGCTGCCTACATATCCTTGGCTATAAAGGAATCAGGTCACGTGTAGTTCAGAAGTGAGTGAGATGATCGAGTATGCCGAGGTGGAGAGCCAGTCGAGGTGTCGTTCCGTCGAGGTTCTGATCTGCGGTCCTGTTATTACATCAAAATGATAAAAAAAAACTAATTAAGCCTATCAACTATGAGTTACAAGATTTCTATCTACATCTTCAAACTCGATCTTGCAACTCTTGTTGCCATGTTGACTTGTATTCTCCCGGTGAAATCCATTGTTGCCGCTTTGCACTGACTTCTTGAAATGATCTCCCTCTCGCTATGCTAGTACCTGATTACTGATCCTTTAAATGTCTCCATCTTGATCATTGTCGTCTTCGTCTGCTCTTTAGGCGAGCTCCTGACTTCTTGATCTTGAATCTATTTCTCTTGATTTTTGTTGTATTCCTCTTGATTTTTGTTGTATTCCTCCGCTCTCCCGGCGGGTTACTGACTACTTGACTTAAAAAGGTATTCCTCTGTTCTCCAGGCGGGCTCCTGACTTCTCTATTTTTCAGGCGGGCTCCTCACTTCAAAATGTGAAATGTATCCCTCTGTTATCCAGGCAGGCTCCTAACTTCGACATTTAAAATGTATTCCTCTGTTCTCCAGGCGGGCTCCTGACTTCTCTGTTCTCCAGGCGGGCTGCTGACTTCAACACTTGAATTGTACTCCTCTGTTCTCCAGGCCGGCTCCTGACTTCCAAAACTTGAAATGTATTCTTCTCTGTTCTCCAAGCGGGCTCCTGACTTTTGAAACTTGAAATGTATGCCTCTGTTCTCCAGGCGGGCTCCTGACTTCAACACTTGAATTGTACTCCGCTGTTCTCCAGGCGGGCTCCTGACTTCAAAACTTGAAATGTATTCCTCTCTGTTTTTCAGGCGGGCTCCTGACTTCTGAAACTTGAAATGTATGCCTCTGTTCTCCAGGCGGGCTCCTGCCTTCAACACTTGAATTATAACAACCTCCGTTCTACAGGCGGGCTCTTGAATTCATCAACTTAAAATTTAACAACCTCCATTCTACAGGTGGGCTCCTGACTTCATCAACTTAAAATTTAACAACCTCCATTCTACAGGCGGGCTCCTAACTTCTTCGACTTAAAATTATAACAACCTCCGTTCTACAGGCGGGCTCCTGACTTCATCAACTTAAAATTTAACAACCTCCATTCTACAGGCGGGCTCCTGACTTCTTCGACTTAAAATTATAACAACCTTCGTTCTACAGGTGGGCTCCTGACTTCATCAACTTAAATTTTAACAACCTCCATTCTACAGGCAGGCTCCTGACTTCTCCAACTTAAAATATAACAACCTCCGTTCTACAGGCGGGCTCCTGACTTCTTCGACTTAAAATTATAACAACCTTCGTTCTACAGGTGGGCTCCTGATTCCAACTTAAAATTTAACAACCTCCATTCTCCAGGCGGGCTCCTGACTTCAACTTAAAATTTAACAACCTCCATTCTACAGGCGGGCTCCTGACTCCAACTTAAAATTTAACAACCTCCATTCTACAGGCGGGCTCCTGACTCCAACTTAAAATTTAACAACCTCCATTCTTCAGGCGGGCTCCTGACTTCATCAGCAATTACTTCCCTCAAACTGGTGTTTTCACTTCTCTGAAACCTGTCGGGGATAACACTGCTGGGGAATTATCTTCCTTCTTTAAGACTAGTTACTTTCCTCCTTTTAACAATGGTGGGGATGATACTGATTCAAAGACCACTACCCTTAAAACTTGGGTTATCTTGCTTCTTCCAAGATTGCTTTCTTTAAAACTTGTATTGCCTTCTCCCGTAAACTGCTGGGAATTCCACTTCCTTCAAAACTTGTGTTATCTTCCATCTTCCCCAAGTGGGTGTCTGATTTCAAGAAAATTTTCGCAATGAGAGAAAATTTTCTGCCCCAGTTTGATAATCTTCTTTGTGGCCATGTCTTCCCGCTGTCAATAACATTTCCTTTCCCTGCTTCAAATCAAAGAAAAATTTGTTAGTTTAAAACGTGGTGAGTAGTCGTGCCACTCCTGCTGGGGATGGTTTTTCCCTTTTTCCTTTCCCTGCTTTGTGTTTTATTACAAAACTTGTTGGGGATGATATTATTTGTTGGGGATGATATTCCTGCTGGGATGGTTTTTCTTTTCTCTTCCTTCCCCGCTCTGTGTTGTCCGACCATCGCGGAACTTGGTCGATAATCTGTCGGAGTTGTTCCTGCATATCGCAAATCTGCTGGGGATCCTCTTGGAATTTGATCCATAACTTTTCAACTGTTGTTTTTTGTTTTTCTCCAACTTCCCCTTGAAATGTGGTCCTCTTGGAATCTAGACCCATTCATCATTTGGTCTTGCGACAAACTTCTTTTCGCTTTGTCGCCTTATCTTTGGCCTATCCTGTTCGCATTTTGCTTTGCACCGTTTTGGCAACTGGTAGTAAGCTCTGAAAAATCTTTCTCAAAACAAACTGCTGGAGGAAAAATTCTTAAAACAAAAGAAATGAAAAGTGATGATTTCAAAAGATGGAAAAAGAAGAAGTCTTTCTGAACGAATGCTGGGGAGAAGAAAAGGAAAAGGACTTATCTGAATGATATAACCGATCCCAACGATCATGTCGTGCATTCCGGATTAATCAACCCAGTCTATTTGTATCAATCAATCTTTCTAGTGGCCTCACTTCGCTAGGGGATATGCAGGCGCCGAACTCTTTTTGCCAAATCAACACTTTTGCATTGCTTGATGCCTCGACGGATCCTTTCCGCCAATCTTATCTTGTCGCCTCATAGTGCCCTTCGAGGGGTTTTTACTAATAAGACTCTCTCATTTCTATCAACTCCCGTCGCCTTCTGGTTCCTATGAAGGTTTTCACCATAAGACTCTCTCATTTTGTTTCTCTCAGCTTTTGTCGCCTTACGGTGCCTGTGAAGGTTTTCACCATAAGACTCTCTCATTTTATTTTCTCTTTCTCAGCTGGGGATTGGAGTGTTGCCGATAAGATTCACTCTACTGGGGATTCCTTTGACTATCAATTCCGTCGGCTCATAATCCTCTTTCAGTCGGGGATCAGTGTGTTATTCTCGGCTTTCATTTGCCTGCTCGGCATCTCTCGAATACTGATCGGGAGGTCTTTTTAGACATCAAATATGGGTTTTTGTGTGGGGCTAAAAGGAAAAGGATATCAAAAGATTCAAAATAACTTTAATGGGTAAAACATTACAACTCTCAGAATCAAACCTTTTTCCACAATTTAAAACGTAACTTCTGCCCCAGTTTTCTTGTTTGGGGGATTTTTTTATTTTTGTTATACTATGACCTAGCCGTGAGGCGCCTACATATCCTCTTTGAGGAATTAGGTCGAACGTAGTTCATTCGATTCCTTTGTATTTCTTTTTTATGAAATAGCTTTTCTTTTTGTTTTGTTATTATTTTTTCTTCCTTTTCTTTCTTTCTTTCTTTTTTTTCATTTACATTAGTGATTCCAAGAGAGGGGTATGAAAGAATAAATAAGGCTCAAATGGGGAAGCAAAGGTTAAAGTGTTTGGATAGAAGAAAGAATTGCCTCCGTCATTTCATTCTCCGATAAATGCCAAGTACAAACAGACAAACATCAATTGCAATCAAAGGAGTTACACATAATATCTCTTAACTGCGTCAGAATTGATAGCCATGTCGATGCATCTTCCCTCGACATCTGTCAGACATAAGGCGCCGTTGGATAACACTCTGGTCACAATAAACGGCCCTTGCCAATTCGGGGCGAACTTGCCCTTTGCTTCGGCCTGATGTGGCAAGATTCGTTTCAGCACCTGCTGTCCTACTTCAAATTTCCTGGGACGCACCTTCTTATTATATGCTCTTGCCATCCTCTTTTGATACAACTGGTCATGACATACTGCTGCCAATCTCTTTTCATCAATCAAGCTCAACTGCTCCAATCGGGCTTTGACCCATTCATCATCATCAATCCCAGCCTCAGCGATAATCCGGAGGGACGGAATTTCTACTTCTGCCGGTATCACTGCTTCAGTTCTGTATACCAACAAATAAGGAGTTGCACCTACTGAAGTGCGGACAGTAGTGCGATATCCCAACAATGCAAATGGCAACTTTTCGTCCCATTGTCTGGACCCTTCTACCATCTTCCTCAATATCTTCTTTATGTTCTTGTTGGCTGCCTCAACCGCGCCATTCGCTTTGGGACGATACGGGGTGGAATTACAGTGTGTAATCTTGAACTGTTGACATACTTCTTTCATCAAATTGTTGTTAAGATTAGCGCCATTGTCAGTGATGATCACTTTGGGGATCCCAAATCTACAGATGATATGGGAATGAACGAAATCCACCACTGCCTTCTTGGTTACTGACTTGAAAGTTTTAGCCTCAACTCACTTGGTGAAATAATTGATGGTGACCAGAATGAACCTATGACCGTTGGAAGCTGCTGGCTCAATCGGTCCAATGACATCCATGCCCCATGCAATAAATGGCCATGGTGCTGACATTGTATGCAATTCTGTTGGCGGAGAATGAATCAAATCTCCATGTATCTGACATTGATGGCATTTTCGCACGAAATTGATACAATCACGCTCCATAGTGATCCAATAATACCCTGCTCGAAGAATCTTCTTCGCCAATACATATCCGCTCATATGTGGCCCACAAACTCCTGCATGTACCTCTGTCATCACTGTCGTGGCTTGACCAGCATCTATACATCTCAGCAATCCCAAATCTGGTGTTCTTTTGTATAACACTCCTCCACTGAGGAAAAATCCATTTGCCAATCACCGAATGGCTCTCTTTTGATCTCCGGTGGCCTACTCTGGGTATATCCCCATCCTGAGGTATTCCTTGACATCATAAAACCATGGCTCGCCATCCATTTCTTCCTCTATCATGTTGCAATAAGTATGCTGATCACGAACCTGGATATGCAATGGGTCAACATGAATTTTGTCTGGGTGGTGCAACATCGATGCTAAAGTGGCCAAAGCATCGGCAACCTCATTGTGAACTCTTGGGATGTGTCTGAACTCCACTGATCGAAATCGCTTGCTCAGATCGTGCAAACATTGTTGATATGGTATAAGCTTCAAATCCCGTGTTTCCCATTCACCCTGGATTTGATGCACTAGGAGGTCCGAGTCTCCCAAGACCAAGACGTCCTAGACATCCATGTCTGCAGCTAACCGTAAGCCCAAAATGCATGCCTCATATTCATCCATGTTATTGGTACAATAGAAACGTAGTTGTGCCGTAACAGGATAATGATGTCCTATTTCAGAAATAAGTACCGCTCCTATTCCAACTCCTTTCGCATTTGCGGCTCCATCAAAGAAGAGCTTCCAACCTGGTTCCTCAAATAATTCCAACTCATCTATATGCATCACTTTTTCATCAGGAAAATACGTCCTCAATGGCTCATATTCTTCATCAATAGGATTCTCAGCCAAGTGATCGGCCAATGCTTGGCCTTTCATGGCCGTCCTCGTCATATAGATGATGTCGAACTCTGTGAGTAATATTTGCCATTTCGCTAACCTCCCTTTGGGCATAGGCTTTTGGAAAATATACTTCAGTGGATCCAAGCGTGAAATGAGATAAGTAGTATATGATGACAGGTAATGTTTAAACTTTTGTGCCACCCAAGTTAGGGCGCAACATGTCTTCTCAAGTTGAGTGTACTTAACCTCATAGACCGTAAACTTCTTACTGAGATAATAGATGGATTGCTCCTTCCTTCTTGTGATATCATGTTACCCCAGTACATAACCAAATGAATTCTCCAGTACCGTTAGATAGAGAATCAACGGTCTTCCTGGTTCAGGTGGGACCAACACAGGTGGGTTTGATAGATACCCCTTGATTTGGTCGAAGGCTTCCTGACATTCTGCCGTCCATTCTACCGCAGCATCTTTCTTCAGTAGCCGAAAAATGGGTTCACATGTCGCCGTGAGTTGAGCGATCAACCTACTGATATAATTCAACCTTCCCAACAGACTCATTACTTCTGTTTTGTTCTTTGGCGGTGGCAATTCCTGGATGGATTTGATTTTTGATGGGTTCAACTCAATGCCTCGTCGATTGACGATGAATCCCAACAGCTTTCCAGATGGAACACCAAATGCACATTTGGCCGGGTTGAGCTTAATGTCGTACCTTCGAAGTCTTTGGAAAAACTTCCTTAGGTCTGCCATGTGGTCTTCCTGACGCTTAGATTTTATGATCACATCATCTACGTACACCTCAATCTCTTTGTGTATCATGTCATGAAACACCGGAGTCATTGCTCTCATGTACGTTTCCCCAGCGTTCTTCAAGCCAAAAGGCATTACCTGGTAGCAATAAGTCCCCCACGGCGTAATGAATGCCGTCTTTTCTGCATCTTCTTCATCCATCAGAATCTGATGATACCTAGCATAGCAATCTACAAAAGACCCGATCTCACGTCCGGCACAATTATCGATCAAGATATGGATGTTGGGTAATGGAAAGTTGTCCTTGGGGATTGCCCTGTTCAAATTGCGGTAATCAACACACACTCTGATCTTCCCATCTTTCTTTGGCACTGACACCACATTACCCAACCAATCAGGATATCGTGTGACCCGAATAACCTTTGCCTGCAGCTGCTTGGTTACTTCTTCTTTAATCTTCACACTCATATCTGTCTTAACTTCCTCATTTTCTTCTTGACGGGAGGGCACGCGCGGGTCAGTGGGCAATTTGTGAACCACTAGATCGATGCTTAATCCCGACATGTCATCGTACGACCATGCAAAAACATCTTTGAATTCAATGAGTGCTTTGATTAGTTCCTTCCTGATGTTCGGCTCAATGTGGATGCTTATTTTGGTTTCCCTGACATCGTCTGCATCCCCTAAATTGACAGCTTCAGTGTCGTTCAAATTGGGCTTGGGTTTCTCTTCGAACTGGCTTAATTTTCTGTTTATCTCTTCAAAGGCTTCATCCTCATCGTATTCCGATTCATCCTCATAATCAACCTCTTGTACAATTAGTTCGGAATCAGATTGATTTTTTAGACTAGGTTGAAGATCCGTTGTGCATGCCATATCATTAGAACCAGTATAAAGAGAATTGTTCAGAAAGAGAAAAGAAGAAAACAAAATTAAAACAAAATAAAGAGAGAAAACTTTCACTTTATTAAAATACGGGATAAAAGAGTTTCACACTTTTGTTGAATACAAAAATAAAACAAAACTGGATTACAACTCTGGAATAATCCAGAAAACAAGAAAGAAAATCCAGAGCCTACTACCAAGACTCCCTCCGGGTAGGAAGAGGAGTAGCTGTCCAATTGTTGATATTGGCCCTAGGCCCCACAAACTGTATATATGCCCTACTGGAACCTTCTCCAGCTTCTATCACGTTGACGTCGGCGAACAGCCTTTCAAAATCCTGATTCAAATCTCCATCTGACCCAATCAGAGGTCCGAGAATTTTGGGGACTGACAACCTTCTGATACCTGCTCTAACAAAGGATCTGGAAAGACGTGGAACTGGCTTGAGAAGAACCTAAACTTTCTTCTTCAACTTTCGGGCCCGCCTTACATCTGCTGCTGTAGGCTTGAATCCTAGCCCAAAAGTATCCAGGTTCTGGGGCAAAGAAACTGGTTGGACCATACCTTGCAGATCAACCCCCAAACCTTTTCCTGGTACAAACCCACTGTTTAGCATTTCCGAGGCTACCATGAAGGTCGCAGCTGCGATCCTGGGAAGTGGAAGGTCCTTGCCTTCAGAAATTTTATCCACTGAAACCGCGTCGAAAACCTGGTACACCCATGGACCTTTGTCGTCATCAGTTTCTATGAATGGCACAACGGCATCACTCACAATGCTTGTACCGCCATCCCCGTGCACCACTATCTCCTGCCTGTCCCATTCAAATTTCACCATCTGGTGCAATGTAGAAGGCACTGCTTTGGAGGCATGGATCCAGAGTCGCCCCAATAGAAGATTGTATGATACTGCCACGTCTACCACTTGGAATTCCATGGTGAATTCTACTGGACCAATGGTCAATCCCAATATGATATCACCCACCGTGTCGGTACCACCTCCATCGAAACCTCGGACGCTGACGCTGTTCCTGTGAATCCAGTCATGATCAACTTTCAGCTTGTTCAGAGTAGTCAAAGTACAGATGTTGGCACTTGATCCATTATCAATCAATACTCGGGTGACCACCGAGTCTTCGCATTTCACGGTCAAGTATAGGGCTTTGTTGTGTTCTGTACCCTCTGCTGGCAATTCATCATCAGAAAATGTCACTCGGTTTACCTCGAAGATTTTGTGCACTATCCTCTCCAAGTGATTTACAGAGATTTTATCCGGAACATGGGCCTCGTTCAGGATTTTCATCAGTTCCTGGCAATGATCGCTGGAATGGATCAGCAGTGATAGTAACAAAATCTGTGCTGGGGTCTTTCTTAACTGCTCCACAATGGAGTAGTCGTGTGCCTTCATTTTCTTCAAAAACTCCTCAGCCTCTTCCTCCGTCACTAGCTTCTTTACCACCACTGGGTTGGGCCTTCTTAACTCTACGGGAGCAAAACACCTTCCCGAACGAGTTAAGCCCTGGGCCTCACATACTTCTTCCACAACCTCCTTCCCTTTGTATATTACCATCGCTTTACTGTATCTCCATGGCACGGCTTTCTCTCGCTGGTTATCGGCATCTGCATTACTGGCCTGATGACAACTAGCCCTATGCATGCTGGCTTGCTTGGTACCCCTCGCACCGTTACTTTGACCGGCTCTGGATTCTTTGCAACAACAGGCAAACTCTTCCCCATCACCACTACTGGCTTGACGTCTACCTTTTCCAACTGTACCACCTATTCTCCACCTGTCGACTTTTCTTTTGGACTGGCACGGATCATCATCACCGTCTGTGAGGGTTTCTTTAGCTCCTCTCCTTCGTGCACAAGCTCGATCATGTGGGTTTCATGGTGTGCTGGCAACGGGTTCTGATTGATGTTGGGTGCCTCCGGTGTCTGAACCTCGATCTTGTTGGTGTCAATAAGATCTTGCACTGCACGTTTCAACTTCCAGCACTTCTCGGTATCATGCCCGGGAGCCCACGAACAATACTCACAGCTTACCGAGTGGTCCATATTTTGGGGAAGGGGATTCGGCAATCTGGGCTCAACAGGACTCAACAAACCTAACGGCCTTAATTTGTGGAACAAAGCAGTATAGGTTTCTCCCAACTCAGTGAATGTTCTTTGTCTCTGCACCCTTTCATTTCTGAAAGTTTGATTCCCCCGAAAACCTGGCCCTGCGGGATTCCTGTAGGCCTTTGGTGGTGGATATATGTTTTGTGGAGGTGGATATGTATTCTGTGGAGGTGGATAGGTATTTTGGGGAGCCGACGCGCGCTACTGTGGGCGAGCTGGAGGCTGGGTATATGTTTGGGCTTGATGGACGGAGAAAGTTCTTGTAGTGGGTAGTAGGGCTGTGGGGGGTAATTTGGAGTGTGTGGGTAATTTGGGTGATGGGGTCTGGCTTGGTAGCGGGGGAAAGGACCTCTCGATCTGGACCAATTACCTGCCTTTATTATTGCGATCTCTTCTCTTTTCTTCTTCCCGAGCGCACCTCCTGTGCCGCTCTAAATGGCCTGAGTTGTTGCTTTGATTGCCGAATAGCTCAGGATTTTGTTGGACTTAAGTCCCTCTTCAATCATACCGCCCATATTCACCACCTCATTGAAAGATTTGCCAACTGACGTCACCAAGTGACCAAAGTAAGTTGGCTCTAGAGTCTGCAGAAAGTAGTCCACCATTTCCCCCTCTCTCATCGGAGGATCAACTCTTGCTGCCTGTTCTCTCCATCGGAACCCAAATTCTCTAAAGCTCTCTCCTGGTTTCTTCTCAAGTTTCAGCAATGTGAGACAGTCAGGGACGATCTCAAGGTTGTATTGGAAGTGACCTGCGAATGCTTGTTCTAGATCGTCCCAAGTGTACCACCGCTCGGATCCTGTCTTGTGTACCATTCCAGTGCAGACCCACTTAGACTTTGACCAAAGTAAGCTATTAGCAGCTCATCTTTACCACCTGCTCCTCTCATCTTGCTGCAAAACCCTCGCAGATGTGCCATTGGATCACTGTGCCCCTCGTATAGATCAAACTTTGGCATCTTGAACCCTGCCGGTAATTGAACATCAGGGAAAGGACATAGATCTTTGTAAGCTACACTGACCTGATTGCCTAACCCATGTATATTCCTGAAGGACTGCTCCAGGCTTTTAAATTTTCGAAGCACTTCGTCCTGCTCTGGGCCCTTAGCCGGCTTTTCAGTCTCCACCGGGATTTCAAAGTGAGGATTATAAGTATATGGCTCGGGTGCTTTGAGGGTAGGTTCAGGAGGGTAATATTGGTTATTGTGAGCCTGAAACAACGGCCCACTGGATGATCTTTGTAACGTGGTTGGTGGGAGTGCCACGAAAACAGGAACATTTGGTGGGGGAAGGTTCTGATTGGATGGTGGAGCTTGGGGATCATAGGGATTTCTTCCCTGATAGTAGTGGTGACTTGGGAAGCTTGTCGAAGGGCCGGGTGAAGGGTATTCCGGCGTGTGTCCTGGTGCGAGAGTAGGAGTAATGGGTGGTTCGGGCCCCTTTTGTACCCTAGCCATGGCTAGCTGCATTTCGTTCATCTCCAGTCTCATTTTTTCCATTTTTTCCATTGCCTCTTTCAGCATCTGACTTTTCGTCCTTTCCTCTTCAACACTGTTTTCTGAGTTAGTCATGTTTTTCAGTATGGGCCCTTTGGATCTTGTTTGGTAATGGTAATCTGCTAGAACGTTCTAACAAACTAACTGGTTTGAAATCTCTGGAAAACAACAAACTTGTTAGTGTTAGAGTTTAACACATATTGCAATTGCACGTTGGGGAATGCAATATTCCTAGGTAGTTTAACCATTTCTAACATGTCTTTGCTCCGTATGCATCATCCCGACTTATTTTACTTGTGCCCTTTAGGTGTTTCTGAAACTTTCCTTTATTTGCTTTCTCTTTCTCTCTTTTTCTTTCTTTCTTTTCCTTTCTTTTATTCACTTTTTCTTTTAGCGGTGGTCGAATCTTATGTGGATTGCCTACGTATCATGTCCCCGCATGAATCAGACTGTGCGTAGTTCTACCACAAATAAAGACACCAATTTTTGGAAAATTTATTTCATTACTAAAACTTCTATTACAAACTACCCATTTGGAAAAGGAAAAACAAAATACAGACTCCGAAGTACTAACATAATTTGATGCCAAAAGGAAATACACGGACAGACAACAGACTTTTGAAAATAGAAAAATACAGATTTGAACTAGGAGTACATTAATGCTTTGAATTTTGGTGCCCACGGGGCATCGTTCGGCCTTTCCACGGGCTTTGGTGCAAGGCCCCTTTGCAAGCTTTTTAATTCTTCCATGATTCGGTGGACGTAACCCATGACTGAAGCAAAAAGGGTATCACGGGGTATTTCCTCACATGCTAGGCACCTCATGGTGACGTAATGCCCAATCTCCTCAATTCTACCCCTGATTCTATCCCTTTCCATGAACAGTTGCTCTATTCGTTGATTCTTTGCTCCCAGTACTTGAGCATTGTCAGCGAGTTGATCTTGGAACCTCTCCATTTGTTCTTCCATTCAGGCCATTAAATCATAGCAGCGCTTCCTTTCCGTTCTGGCATCTCGGGCTTGTTTAAAAACCCGATCTTTGAGAGTGGAATTTGTTTCTCTTAATATTTCAATGCTCGCTTCATAATCCATTCTCACTTGCCGTAAGTGCTTTGCTCGCGCTGTTGTACCTTTTGCCCATCTGGCCCGAATTCTTCCTATGCAGGCCTTTGATCTTTCCAAACCCTCTCGACTTTCAATGACTTGATTCTCAACCCAGTTATCAGACCTTCGTCGGACCAGCTCCTTTGTTGGTTGTCAGCATCCATCTGACTCGTTGGATTTGGGCTTTCAAGGCCTTATTTGCTTGAGTCAATCTGTTCTTTTTTCCTGGGTCAGCATCGACTTGCATGCTATTTTCATATTTCAGATCCTCAATTTGTTGTTTCAGCTTGCCAATTTCAACCTGATAGCCTTCTTCTCTTGCCAGCCAGCCCCATTGTTCTTGCGAGTCATTCGTGAATTGCTGGACATGGGCTCTTTTAGCAGGACATTGACAAATCCGGAACCTTTTCCCAAACCATGCATCATACTTCGGGTCCACCTCGCCTTTGGCTAAATCTCACACCATAGTTTTGGGCTCAAGGAATCTGCATTCATGCCACAATTTGCGAATTGTATCTTCCCGGACTGTGGCATTCAGTCTTAGCTTGAAGGTATGCTTGCTCAAATCTTCATCATGAGGGATAATTTGGAACCTTCCCAATTGACGCAATACCCGATGGGGAGCATATGGTTAGATACTATGGACACCTATCAGAAGAACATAACATTATTTGGCCGACATGTATATTGCTTCAGTAGCGGGCAACCACACAAACGCCCATTCAATTTGGTTCGCCATTAGTGATCTCAGTCGTATAAACCAATCTCCAATACCCTCGGGGAACGCAACACCTGTTACCCACTTCTCAAACTTTTCAATGCAGTTTAAACCAGTCAGCCCGAAGTTCATATACCCCACTCGATGACAGAGATGTTCCTGTATCCACAACTGAAGTAATAGATTGCAACCTTGGAAAAAATTTCCTCCCTCCTTACACACGGTCAATACTCGGTATATTTCTGATAAGATCAGGGGAACTATAGTGATGTCAGCCCTTTTCATTGTGACATCAATCATCCCCACGAGACCTATCTCTATTTTCTTGTCGTCTCGTGGGCAAACCATGATTCCCAAGAATGTCGTTATGAATTCCAAGGTTCGTCTTGCTTCCATTTACCTTTGTTTCCGGCGTGAGTCAGTCCCAAATTTGGCTCGTCAAAACCCCGCAGATTACCATAACACTGATATAAGAACTGAAGAGCGCAGCATCCTTTTGATAAATCATTATTTTGCATAGTCCGGCTGATATTTAACAAGTCCAGAAATCGGTGTGGCGATACCGGCCTTGGTGACAACAGATACTGACTTCTTAGATTCCCATTCATACCCGCAAAACCTGCTACTTCCTCCAGTGTGGGTGTAAGCTCAAAATCCGCAAAGCGAAATACATTTCGGGTCGGGTCCCAAAATGGTATCAAAGCCTCGATGACATCCGTCCTTGCCTTGACATTTAGTAGACAGATAAGACCCCCCAAGACTCTGACCACTATTTCTTTGCTGCTTTTTCCCAAATCGCCCCACCACATATGGAGCTGGAGAGGGACCTCGCTAAAGACGGTGAAGGGTTTGTTTTCACTTGTGCTCATCCTGCACATTTATTAAGGTGATTTAAACAAAAGCAAAAAATTATTTGACTCAAAAAATGATTTGACTATATTTTCAAAAAGAAAGATCCGATTTTCCGAACACGGCCTTTTAGCACTTCGAGGATGAAGATTTTAAGGCTGTGAGGGTCAACCGATCAAAACTCTAAAGGATGATCAAAAGTAGTCGTTTAAGCAAAGTCAGCCTTCCGGCATTCCTTTCGGGAACATTTGGCTATTTTTGACAAAAACAGCATCACTTGATTTATTTAAGACTCTTTTCTTGTTTTTCCAAAATAGTAACCCGACATTGAGAACACGGCCTTACAGAACCTCGGGGACGAGGATTCTAAGGCTGTGTGGGCTAATTGGTCAAAATTCAAAAAAAATGACCAAAAGTGGCCGTTTATGCCACGTCAGCCCTCCGGCGTCCCTTTTAGGAACATTTGGCTATTTTTGACAACAACGACACCGCCCGACTTATAATAAAATTTTTGACATTTTTAGGGTATTTTTGCAAAAAGGGGAAGTTGGATCCGATGAGGGTTGTCTACATATCTCACATCCGATGAGAATCAAACCGACGTATTTTTTTTCATTTTCTAAAAAATAATTTGGCAGAATTTCGACACTATTCGAGCATTGGTATTTTCAAAACTAGTGATTAACTCTCTTAACCCTCTACACTGCTATTCCTCTTTTCTTTTTTTTCTTTTTTTTTTCATTTTTCCCAATATTTAAAAGTCGGTCAGCATGCGAGTCTGAAGCATATAAATGCACATATAGCAAGTAAGATGCATCATGATGGTCTTTTTTATTTCAGGTACACCTGTCCTAGACAGACCCAACCCCTGTGTTGAGTCTCCAGAGTCAAATGCACATGATGCAAACAAACGTTCCTACTAGGGATCCGGCATGTGGTTTTGTCATACTAGGTTTAAAACCTGAGTATATTGTTCTAAACCTGGCTTACCCGAGCGGACAACTCAAGCCGAGGAGGAGGCAGCGTACCGGGAATACAGAAGCTTCACCGGTTTAGCAACTTGTCCGAACCTCGTTATAAGAAAATGGGATTGACTCTAAACAGAAAAGAAGTCACACGAAGTGCACCCTTCTTCATGATTTAGAAGATTCAGAGAGAAGATGGGTTTCGTAACAATTTATATACAATTCACAGAATAACAAAGCGGTAAAAGCAACAATTAGCACATTAGATGAAAAACAATGTAATAAAATCAGATAATAAATAAAGCCAATATAACAATTATTCAAAGCTCAAACTTCTAACCCTGAACTAGTGGTTATGGATTAATCTTCCCCAGCAGAGTCGCCAGAGCTGTCACACCTCCTTTTTAACCTACACCCCGGGGAGGGTATAATAAAGGGAGTTTTTTCCAATTTAAGTGACAATCGAAACGTGATTATTTTAATTAAAATTCAGAGTCGCCACTTGGGATAATTAATGGTGTCCCAAATCACCGGTTCAAATCCCGAATCGAGGAAAAGATTGACTCTGTATTACAGTCTGCTAACACAGAAATCCGGGTAAGGAATTCTGTTAACCCGGGAGAAGGTGTTAGGCATTCCCGAGTTTCGTGATTCTAGCACGGTCGCTCAACTGTTATAATTGGCCTATTATCTGATTTTAGTACATGTTTAACCCTATGTGCAAATTTTAACTTAAACCGCTTTTCTTTATTTAATTTTTTAATAAAAATTCAACGTCATCTAATACACGTCTTGAACCCCGTCACATAAATGCACCCGCGGTCCGTGACGTATTTTATCCAACATTGTTGAGATTTAGATTTGGGTCAAATAAATGCGCACCCGAGTTTAGGAAGATAAATTATTAAAATAACGCGCCTAAAGCAACTACGCGCTTTCAAATTTGCGAGGGCCATGGAAAATTCAACTAATGGCACGCCTCGATTTCTAAAGGATTAAAATTAGTTATATGCTGGCTATGGATTATGAACAAAATATATTGTGAAAAACCATCTTCAATAGGAGAACTATTGTGGATACATCTGCGGTACATTACTGCTAAAGTAAACATTTGCTCCAATATTTGCAGAAAACAAGCATATCAAAATTGTTTGACACAGGTTCAGGTGAAACCAAAATAGAAGAGATCAAAAGATATTAAATTCTTTATTGACAAAATATCGTGAGAATATTCATAGGATTTAATAATATGAAACATGGCCATTTCACAAGTAGATATACGATACAGCACATCATTCAGGCATCTTTAAAGTTAACCGCTAATATAATAAATAAAGGCACTAATTTGACAACTACATACAACACATCGTTAAAACACATCTAAAGGACATAATGATATAAATAGCAATACTTTTCAACTTTAGCTAACAATTTCCATAGCTTTTGTTGTTTACTTTCTAAATAATGAGTTTTAAATTCAAAGGGAAATCATGTACTTCTTCAGCAACCTTCAAATAAATCAAAAGGCCTTCAACTTAAACTCACGTTTCCAACTAACCAAAGATAATAAAATATTTTACGTCAAACAAATACAGGGATGCAAAATCGACAATAACCAAACTAGCTGAGAAGATCAACACTGATACAGTAGTATTATCAAAGTGCTAGAAAATAGGAGTTGACCTTATCTTCCAAATTCAAACAAAACAACAGCGGCAAAGTCAAACAGGAACCGCAAGCAAAATCAAGACCTCGAACCGGAAACCTCAGAACTACGTTTTTCGACGACCTCGAAACTCGCCGGAACAGTTTTGGAAGTGGACTATTTGGGGCGTTTTATGGGGTGTTTTTCAGGTGGAGAAGATGAGCTCTCATGGCTCTTTCATGGTGGATGTTAAGCTCTAGATGTAGAATTTTTAGGAGGAAGAAGACCCTCTTTTCGTTGGTTGTCCGTGTATATCCAGTGTATATCGAGAGTATCTCTAGTGTATATAGAATGTATACTGACTGTATATCGAGTGTATACTCCCTGTCTCCGTTAAGAAGAAGCCATTTTTTTTCCTCTCTATCTTTTTAACTTCCCCCCTCTTCTCTTTCTCCAGCTCTCTAATCTCTAAATAGGCATCAAATTAGTGCATCTTCCATTACAAATTATACTTTTAACTTCTTTAATTATCCACTAGTTAGTGTTATTATTTAATTTTCATTAGTATTAGTTTTACCCTACCAATATAGAAGCTTCCTAATTAGTTAGGTAAGACTCTTTTTTCATTTTTTTTAAATAAAGCCTAAATTAATTTCTATCCCCAAATTATCTTAGAAAATTAAATTAATTAACCCTAATAATTATTACAACTAATTAAAAATCAAATTAAAAGAAAATTGCCAAAAATTGAAAATTAAAGAGTAAAATGTAACATGACTATTTTTATGATCTTTTTTCTATTTTTTCAAAAACAACTTACTTAATTAATCTAAAAATATAAAATAAAATTCAAAATGCAGATGCAATATATATATTTTTTGTATTTTTTTCATAATCTGAAATACTACATAATGCATTTTAAAATAAGATAGAAATATTGCACAATACCAAAGCTAATCCTAATTAATTAAACTAAATATAAACTATTTTTGTGTTTTCGAAATTATATAAAGATAAAAATAAGGTACTATTTTTTAAAATTGTTTTTTATGAGAAGTACATAAACTAAAATACTTATTTGTAATTTTTATTTTTTTGTAAGAAAATAAAATAAAAGAGTTAAAATGAGTTGAAATAACTATATTAGGCCTAAATTAAATATTTACGTGCTAAAAATATAAAATTTATGGGGAAGGTCAAAAATCACATGTCTACACCTTATTTGAACTTGTTCCAATCATCAAAACACCTCAAACAATATCAAATCACCAAAACCACATCGGATTCAAGCCAAACTTTCTAAAATCTTCTGAATTTTGCTTTTGATCAAAACCCAACCAAACCACGTCCGAATGACCTGAAATTTTGCACACACATCCCAAACCACACAACGGAACTACTACAACTCTCGGAATTCCATTCCGGCCCCTATATCAAAATCTCGCCTACCAACCAGAAATCGCAAAAATATCAACTTCGCCAATTCAAGCCTAAAGCTACTCCGAACCTCCAAAACCCATTCCGATCGCACTCCTAAGTCCCAAATCACCTCCCAAAGCTAATCGAACCATCGGAACTCACATTTGAGCCCTCTAACATAGAAGTCAGCGTCCAGTTGACTTTTCTAACTCAAGCTTCCTCAAAAGAGACTAAGTATCTCAAACCTTACCAAAATCATTCCGGATTCGATCCGACCAACCCGATACCACATAACACGGATAACAAAGCATAAAGAAGCAGAAATGGGGAAAATGGAGCGGTAACTCATGAGGCGACTGGTCGAGTCATCACATCCTCCCCAACTTAAACAAATGTTCATCCGCGAACGAATCAAGAAATATACCTCAAACCTCAAACAAGTGAGGATATATGCTCTGCATCTCCCGCTTGGTCTCCCAGGTAGCCTCCTCCATGGGCCGACCTTTCCACTGCACTTTCACTGAAGCTATATTCTTTGACTTCAACTTTCAAACCTGATGACCCAAAATAGCTACTGGCTACATATCGTAAGTCAAATCAAAGTCCAACTGAACCGTGCTAAAATCCAAAACATGAGACGGATCCCTAATATACTTCCAGAGCATAGAAACATGAAATACCGGATGCACACTCGACAAGCTGGGTGGCAAAGCAAGCTCACAAGCCACCTCCCCAATCCTCCGGAGCACCTCAAAAGGCCCAATGAACCGCAGACTCAATTTCCCTTTCTTTCCAAATCTCATAACACCCTTCATGGGTGAAACCTTCAACATAACCTTTTCGCTAACCATGTAGGACACATCTCGAACCTTCCTATCAGCATAACTCTTTTGCCTCGACTGCGCTGTACGAAGACTCTCCTGAATCACCTTCACCTTCTCCAAAGCATCCTGCACCAAGTCTGTCCCCAATATCCTAGCCTCACCGGGCTCGAACCAACCGACTGGAGATCTACACTGCCTCCTATACAAAGCCTCATATAGAGCCATCTGAATACTCGACTGGTAGCTGTTGTTATAAGCAAACTCTGCAAGCGATAGAAACTCATCCCACGATCCTCTAAAATCAATGACACAAGCATGCAACATGTCCTCCAATATCTGAAAAGTGCGCTCGGACTGCCCATCCATCTGAGGATAAAAAGATATGCTCAACTCCACCTGAGTACCCAACTCTCTCTGCACGGCCCTCCAAAACTGCAAAGTAAACTGAGTACCTCTATCTGAAATGATAGAAACCGGAACACCATGCAAACAAAAAATCTCCCGGATACATATCTCTTCCAACCGCTCTGAAAAATAGGTAGTACACACATGAATGAAGTGCGTAGACTTGGTTAGTCGATCCACAATCACCCAAATAACATTGAACTTCTTCAAAGTCCGTGGAAGTCCAACAACAAAGTCCATAGTGATCCTCTCCCACTTTTACTCAGGAATAACCATCTGCTGAAGCAAGCCACCCAGTCTCTGATGCTCATATTTCACTTGCTGACAATTGAGACACCGAGCTACGAATCCCTAAATATCTATCTTCATCCTTATCCACCAATAGTGTTGCCTCAAATCCTGATACATTTTTGCGGTACCCGGATGAATACAATACCGCGAGCTATGGGCCTCCTCCAGAATCAACTCCCGAAGCCCATCCACATTAGGCATACAAATATGGCCCTACATCCTCAACACCCCATCATCACTAATGGTCACATCTCTAGCATCATCATGCTGAACTCTATCCTTAAGGACAAATAAGTGCGGATCATCATACTGGCGCTCTCTGATGCGATCATATAAGAAAGACCGAGACATCACACAAGCCAATACCCGACTGGGCTCCGAAATATCTAACCTCATGAACCGATTGGCCAAGGCCTGAACATTAACCGTAAGAGGTCTCCCCAACCCGAATATATGCCAAACTCCCCATACTCACTGCCTTTCGGCTCAAAGCATCGGCCACCACATTAGCCTTTCCTGAAGTGTACAATATAGTGATATTGTAATCTTTAAGCAACTCCAACCATCTTCGTTGCCTCAAATTAAGATCCTTTTGCTTGAACAAATGCTGAAGACTATGATGATCAGTGAACACCACACAAGATATGCTATACAAGTAATGCCTCCAAATCTTCAATGCGTGAACTATGGCAGCCAACTCCAAATCATGAACGGGGTAGTTCTTGTTACAACCCATATTCACGTATGTTAGCTCATGCCATAAGGTAGTCAACGTAAATCCATGAAGATATTATCTTCAAGATGATAAGAAGTTAATCTTATTGGTCTTAAATGATACAAAGGTGTATAAGGGTGGTTAACAAGTATTAGAAGTTAAACGAATCAAGGATGTTGTTAGCCGTATTTTTGGATAAACCTAGAGGTGCTTAATACACTCAAGAGATAGTGTTTTAAGGTATTTGAATCATATAATATCCGTATTATAAGTCTTGAAGTCAAATGAGTTATGAGATAAAAGTCGACAAAAGTTGTCACAACTTAGGTTCATAATATTACTTAAACATTAGGTCAAATGTTACTAAGCTTTTCTCCCAATTTACTTAGAATTATAGGGTAATCTAGCCACAAAATTGAAAATATATGAGTCTAGTTTCCAACTCATTAAACCGTTCATCGATATGATCTCGGAGTAGAGATATATTCGCATTTTTGTGAGACTGCGCCAAGCACCTCTCTATGGGGCCCACTTAGGCGGTTTAAGATATTTGGATATATATATGATGCCTCCAACCCGTTTTAAGTCATTTTTTTCATGATATTTAGACCTTAGAACCCTAGGAACACCCTCTCATGGTTCTCTCAAGATTCAAGACCCAAACAAAGGGCAAATAACACAAATCAAGTGTCGGGAATCCCGTGGTGCTAGTAAGTTTCTTTTTATTCTTGTTGTTGCTCACTTTTGTGTTGTTCCAGCTCGTGAGGGAGGTTGTTTTAAAAGGTTTATGTTCTTTAAATACTCCCTCAAGTTCTTAATATCAACCCAAGGAGATTTCAAGCCTTTTAAAGTGATTTTATTGCCGAAAAACACTAATTGATTGCTAGTTTCGCTTTCTTGTTATTGCGGCAGCATTGGAGGGATATTTCATGGAAAATTAAGGTCAAATTGGAGTTGTTCTTTCTGTATAAAGGTAAGGAACCTCTTACTCTATATGTATTTAAGATTATTCAAGTTGCGGCTAAGTCATTGAAGCTAGAACTTGTGAAATATATATCGAAAGGCTTGGTAGTAATGTTATCGATTGGTGGACTATTTTTAGGGGTTCAATATGATTAACATTGATGTTGTTTGGGCTGTTTTCACTTGCGTAAGTCATATAAATAGGGGAAGTTCTGTCCGTTTCATCATAAAATAGGTTGTGGTCGGTACATAATACTTACGACGCTTAAACGTTAACGATAGTGTCATTTCTCCTATTGTAGACTAAGGAGTCTTGACATTTGCATAGCTTGAGGTTGGGCAGTATATACAAGGTATGTGAGGCTATCCCTTTCCTTCTTTTGCACGACTCCGATTATACATAATGTAATAAACGAGCTTCCAAAGATACTCTACTCTTAGAAGCTAGTAGTACTTACATTATTTCACCTCTTATGGAACGATTAATGTTGATGTTGCTTCTCTTATTCTTATATTATCAATGTTGTTGGTACTTCCTAATTCATATAAGGTTCATAGTGAAGAGTTAGTCCTAATACTGACCTTACGTCACACCGAAAGGTTTAGAACGTGATTCCATGAGTCGAGCATGCAGTATTATATATGTATCTATTTTACTCTACCGAGCCGCACTATAGTCGCCCGGGTACGGCACCTATTGTGCAACCACTGATCAGTTGGGTTTTACCGAGCTCCACATGGCCGGGTACGATTCTAGCGAGCCTTATGATGGCCGGGTACATTTTTACCGAGCCTATTACGGCCGGGTATGATATGATGATGATGATGCCGACAGAGGCGTATGTTTTAAAAGTTTATACATATGTATCATGCATTGCATGTCAGTAGCCCTTAGAGGTACCCCGACGCTACAAGTTGTATATTCTCTATCCCTGCTTACATTACTATTCGTACTTATGGTTCCCTGCCTTACATACTCAGTACTTTATTCGTACTGATGTCTTTTTATTTGTGGACGCTACATGTCGTGCTACAGGTCTTGATAGACAGCCAGGCGCAGCTCCCACACCACAGTAGGTGGTCCAATTCAGCGGTGATTGATGAGATCCCTTCTTCGGACTTGTTGTGGTCTTGATATGCATTTTTGTTATAGACATTATGGGTATGTCGGGGCCCTATTCCAGCAATGTTGCAGCACTTATGTTCCTTTAGAGGCTCATAGATAGGTGTTAACTCATGTATTGTTTGGTATGTTTTGTCGGTTGATTTTTGTTGTATAGTCTTTCATGGTAGCGTGGTAGTTCATACCTTATATATAGTTTCTTGATTGTCTGGTCATCCCATGTTATGTATGTTCATGTCATCATCTTTTGTTGTTAGTTGTCCATGATCCATGTCTACCAATTATATTGATGTCGTCGGCCCTAAAAGATAATAAAGAAGGTTAGATAAAATGTACGTTGGTGCTTGGCAAGTATGGTCGGGTGCTAGTCATGGCCCTCCAGTTTGGGTCGTGACAAACTTGGTATCAGAGCAAGTGTGTCCTAGGGGTTGTCTATGAGCCGTGTCTACTAGAGTCTTGATTATGGATGTGTAGCACGCCACATTTATAATCAGGAGGCTACATGACATCTAGGGTTGTTACCTACTTCCTGAATCTAGATCGTGCGTAGAGTTGAGTCGTAAGTGTTCGTCTCTAATATTCACCTTGTTTTCTTTCAGTCTACTAGGAAGCAAACGATTAGTAGATGGCTGGATACATCAGCAGGAGAGGGTACCAGTCAGGTGCCCCAAGCCAGAGTAGGACAAAATGAGGCTTAGAGTGAGAAGCCCTTTCATACCTCATCTACTCCGTCTCCTCCAGAGAATATTAGGATGCACCCAGCACCTCCAGTTCCTCCGTCTGGCACTACAGACCAGGATATGCAGAGTGCTTTGCAGTTGTTAACTAGCTTGGTAGCTGCTCAGGCTCAGAGGCGAAATACAGGTGCTGCTGATAAACCAGTTAGTACGAGAGTTCGTGATTTTATTAATTTAGATCCTCCAGTGTTTACCGAATCAGACCCTAAGGAGGACCCGCAGACTTTTATTGACCAGGTTCATCGTACACTAGGGTTATGCATGCTAGTGATATGGAGGTAGTAGAGTTGGCTTCTTATCGATTACGGGATTTAGCGATTTTCTGGTATGATAGTTGGGAGAGATCCAGGGGTCCGAACGCTCCTCCAGATGTGTGGAAGGAATTTTTTGAGGCCTTTCTTCGTCACTACTTGCCAGTTGAGATACAACGAGCTGGAGCTGATAAGTTCTTGAACATTCGACAAGGCAATATAAGTGTGCAAGAGTATAGTATGTAGTTTGATTCTTTTGCAAGGTATGCTCCCCATATGGTGGCTGAGATGAGTGATCGGGTGCATCTGTTCGTGAACGGGTTGGGACCACATCTGATAAATGAGTGTATGATAGCCTCCTTGGTGGAGGGCATAGATATTTCCCGTATTCAGGCTTATGCCCAGACCCTAGAGGATCGTAAGCGCCAGTAGAGGGCTGATAGGGAGCAGGATAGGGGCCAGCTTAAGAAGGCGAGATTTACAGGGAATTCTGATGACTTCAGAGGCAGCGTTAGGCCCCAGTCTTCGAGGAGTTCGGCGCCACCTGTAGCTAGTGCTCCTCCACAGTTTCAGAGGCCTCAATATAATCGATTTACCTATTCTGGTCCGGGTCAGAGTTCGCGGGCATCAGGCTCGCAACATCATAGGGATACTAGTAAGACGAGACCCCCAACACCACGTTGTGATCAGTGCGGCAAGGCCCACTTTGGACTGTGTCATCGAGGTTCTGATGCATGCTATTCGTGCGGGCAACCTGGCCATATGATGCGGGATTGTCCTAATAGAGGAGGTGATGGTATGGCTCAACCGACTGGATCTGTGTCTGGTTCTTCCTCATCAGTTCGACCTCCAGCACGGGGTTTTCAGCAGTCGACAGGTCGTGGTAGGGGTAGAGGTGCAGTGCCGAGTTCGAGTGGTGCTCAAAATCGAACCTATGCTCTAGTAGGTCGACAGGATCTCGAGTCATCTCCAGATGTTGTTACAGGTATTATATCTGTGTTTTCTTATGATGTATATGCGCTGATTGATCCGGGATCTACATTATCATATGTTACACCCTTTGTGGCTAATAAGTTTGGCATTGAACCTGAATTGATAAGTAAACCCCTTGCGGTATCTACTCCGATAGGAGATTCTGTGATTGCTAGAAGGGTATATAGAGGTTGCACTATGATGATTTGTAGTCGTCAAACCTCGGCAAATTTATTTGAGTTAGAAATGGTTGATTTTGATGTGATAATGGGAATGGACTGGTTAGCCTCATGCTATGCAAATGTTGACTGTCGTACGAAGATGGTTAGGTTTCAATTTCCTGGTGAACCCATCATTGAATGGAAGGGGAACATTGCTACACTGAAAGGTAGGTTTATTTCCTATCTTAAGGCAAGGAAAATGATCTCAAATGGTTACATTTATCATCTCGTTCGCATTAGGGATGTGGAGGTGAAGCCGCCTACTCTACAATCAATCCCTGTGGTCAACGAATTTCTAGATGTTTTCCCAGATGAACTCTCAGGCCTTCCTCCTAAAAGGGAGATTGAGTTTAGCATTGATGTGTTGCCTGACACTCAACCAATCTCTATCCCTCCATACAGAATAGCCCCGGCAAAGTTGCGAGAGTTGAAGGTGCGTTGAAGGACTTGCTAGATAAGGGCTTCATTAGGCCTAGCACTTCACCTTGGGGTGCACCAGTCCTATTCGTGCAGAAGAAAGATGAGTCGTTACGGATATGTATCAACTATCGACAGTTGAATAAGTTTACTATAATGAACAAGTATCCACTTTCAAGAATTGATGACCTGTTTGACCACCTACAGGGTGCCAAGTATTTCTCCAAGATTGATCTACGTTCAGGGTATCATCAGGTGAGGGTTAAGGAGAAGGATATTCCAAAGACGGCCTTCCGGACAAGATATGGGCACTTTGAGTTCTTGGTGATGTTGTTCGGGCTAACAAATGCCCCAGCAGCTTTTATGGATCTCATGAATACTATATTTAGGCCTTATCTTGATGTGTTCGTGATTGTATTCATTGATGACATTCTAGTATATTCTCGTTCGGAGGCGGAACATGCGGGCCACTTGCGGATAGTATTACAGATGCTTCAGGATCGTAAGTTATATGCTAAGCTCTCCAAATGTGAATTTTGGCTGAACTCAGTAGCGTTCCTTGGCCATGTGATATCTGACGAGGGTATTAGTGTCGACACTCAGAAGATCGATGCAGTAAAGAATTGGCCGAGACCTACAACACCATCAGAAGTCCGCAGCTTCCTAGGGCTAGCAGGATATTATAGGCGGTTTGTAGAAGGGTTTTCCTCTATGTCATCACCATTGACTAAGTTAACATAGAAAGCTACCAAGTTCCAGTAGTCTGACACTTGTGAACGTAGTTTTTAGGAGCTGAAGAATCGATTGACATCTGCACCAGTGCTCACTCTCCCTAAAGGAACAGAAGGTTATGTGGTATATTGTGATGCCTCGGGTATAGGTTTGGGGTGCGTATTGATGCAGCGTGGGAAGGTGATTGCTTATGCATCAAGACAATTGAAGAAGCATGAAAAGAATTATCCAACCTATGATTTGGAATTGGCTGCAGTAATATATGCTTAGAAGATATGGCGGCACTACTTATACGGCGTCCATGTTGACATCTACACAGATCACAAGAGTTTACAATATATCTTCAAGCAGAAAGAGTTGAATTTGAGGCAGCGTAGGTGGCTTGAATTACTGAAAGACTACGATGTCGAGATATTGTATCATCCTGATAAAGCCAATGTTGTGGAAGACGCTCTTAGCCATAAGTCAATGGGAAGCTTAGTACATATTGAGACAGGTAGATGGGGGTTGACTAAAGAGCTTCATCAGCTAGCCAATATGAGAATCATATTGTTAGACTCTGATGACGGATGTGTTACTATACAAAATACATCAGAGTCATCTTTGGTAGCCGAGGTAAAAGCACGACAAGATGAAGACCCTATCTTAGTACGATTAAGAGAGAGCATTCAGCAGTGTAAAAGTACAGCTTTTGAGATCGGAAGAGATGGGGCACTGAGATACCAGGGCCGATTATGTGTGCCTAATGTGGCAGGGTTGCGAGAGAAGATTATGAATGAGATTCATCAATCCCAATATTCCATCCATCCCGGCTCGACAAAGATGTATCATGATGTCAAGGAGCAGTATTGGTGGGATAACATAAAGAAGTCTATTGCAGAATTTGTAGCCCAGTGTCCCAATTGTCAACAAGTAAAGATAGAACATCAGAAACTCGGTGGATTGCTTCAGAATATAGAGATTCCAACCTGGAAGTGGGAGGTGATTAATATGGACTTCATTATTGGATTACCTCGCTCTTATCATAAGTTTGACTCCATCTAGGTGATAATTGATCGACTTACAAAATGTGCCCATTTTCTGTTAGTTAAGACAACTTACACGGCTGAAGATTATGCGAAGTTGTATATCAAGGAGATTGTTAGGCTTTATGGTATGCCGGTATCTATTATATAAAACCGAGGAGCTCAATTTATGGCTAACTTTTGGAGGCCTTTTCAAAAGGGTTTAGGCACACAAGTGAATCTCAGCACTGCATTTCATCCGCAGACTAACGGACAGGCTGAACGTACCATTCAGACACTGGAAGATATGTTACGAGCATGTGTTCTACATTTTAAAGGGAATTGGAATGATCATCTTCCACTCATAGAATTCGCCTACAATAATAGCTACCATTCCAGTATTAAAATGGCCCCATACGAGGCACTATACATGAGGAGATGTAGATCACCAGTTGGATGGTTCGAAGTCGGTGAAACATAATTATATGGGCCAGATTTGATTCACCAAGCTATTGAGAAGGAGAAAGTGATACAGGAGCGATTGAGGACGGCACAAAGCAGGCAAAAATCTTATTCCGATGTCCGACGTCATGATCTGGAGTTTGAGGTTGGTGATTCGGTTTTCCTGAGGATCTCACCAATGAAGGGTGTTATGCATTTTGGGAATAAAGGTAAACTGAGTCCAAGGTATATTGGGACGTATAAAATTCTTCGACAAATTGGACAGGTTGCTTATGAGTTAGAATTGTCATCCGAATTGGAATTTGTCCACCCGGTATTCCATGTATCTATGTTGAGGAAATGTATTGGAGACCCTTCTCGAGTCGTCCCTATCAAAGATGTACAAGTTACAGATGACCTATCATATGAAGAAGTGCCAGTGGCTATATTAGATTGACAAGTCCGCAAGCTGAGAACAAAAGATGTAGCTTCCGTCAAAGTATTGTGGAGGAACAAGAATATGGAAGAAATGGCATGGGAAGAAAAAGAGGAGATGAAGTCTAAATACACGGACCTATTCCAGAATGAAGATAACAAGGATGCTGGTGGAACACAGGATACATTGGAAGGTGAAATGGCTCTATGAGGTAAGCAATAACTTGAGAATACTCTTCCTTCATACAAAATGGTAATATGCAGATAATGTAAATATCCATAATGCTTTGTGTAGCCTTGTGAGGCCATATGTTGGGCTTAACTGCTTGCAAGTTTTGCTAGTGACCATTTTATAGGGGAAAATTTCCGTTGGAATCCACAATGATTTGGACTCCCCAAAGACCCTTACATTCGAGGACGAATGTTCCAAAAGGGGGGAGGGTATTACAACCCATATTCACATATGTTAGCTCATACCATAAGGTAGTCAACGCAAATCCATGAAGAGATTATGTTTAGGATGATAAGAAGTTATCCTATTGGTCTTAAATAATACAAAGGTGTATAAGAGTGGTTAACAAGTATTAGAAGTTAAACGAATCAAGGATGTTGTCAGCCGTATTTTCGGATAAACCTAGAGGTGTTTAATACACTCAAGAGGTAGTGTTTTAAGGTATTTGAATCATATAATATCCGTATTATAAGTCTTGAAGTCAAACGAGTTATGAGACAAAAATCGACAAAAGTTGTCACAACTTAGGTTCATAATTTTACTTAAACATTAGGTCAAATATTACTAAACTTTTCTCCCAATTTACTTAGAATTATGGGGTAATCTACCCAATAAAATTGAAGATCTATGAGTCTAGTTTCCAACGCATTAAACTATTTATCGATACAATCTCGGAGTAGAAAGATATTCGCATTTTTGTGAGACTGTGCCAAGCACCTCTCTATGGGGACCACTTAGGCGGTTTAAGACATTTGGGTATATATATGATGCCTCCAACCCGTTTTAAGTCATTGTTTTCACGATATTCAGACCTTAGAACCCTAGGAACACCCTCTCAAGGTTCTCTCAAGATTCAAGACCCAAACAAAGAGCAAATAACACAAATCAAATGTTGGGAATCCCGTGGCGCTAGTAAGTTTCTTTTTCTTCTTGTTGTTGCTCATTTTTGTGTTGTTCCAGCTCGTGTGGGAGGTTGTTTTAAAAGGTTTATGTTCTTTAAATACTCCCTCAAGTTCTTAATATCAACCCTAGGAGATTTCAAGCCTTCTAAAGTGATTTTATTGCCAAAAAACACTAATTGATTGCTAGTTTCGCTTTCTTGTTGTTGTGGCAGCATTGGAGGGATATTTCATCGAAAATTAAGGTCAAATTGGAGTTGTTATTTCTGTATAAAGGTAAGGAACCTCTTACTCTATATGTATTTAAGATTATCCAAGTTGCGGCTAAGTCATTGAAGCTAGAACTTGTGGAATATATATTGAAAGGCTTGGTAGTAATGTTATCGGTTGGTGGACTATTTTGGGAGGTTCAATATGATTAACATTGATGTTGTTTGGGCTGCTTGGTGATTGTTTTCACTTGTGGAAGTCATATAAATAGGGGAGGTATTGTCCGTTTTATCATAAAATAGGTTGTGGTCGGTACATAATAGTTATGACGCTTAAACATTAACGATAGTGTCATTTCTACGATTGTAGACTAAGGAGTCTTGACATTTGCATAGCTTGAGGTTGGGCAGTATATACAAAGTATGTGAGGCTATCCCTTTCCTTCTTTTACACGACTCTGATTATACATAATGTAATGAACGAGCTTCCAAAGATACTCTACTCTTAGAAGCTATCAGTACTTACATTATTTCCCCTCTTATGGAACGATTAATGTTGATGTTGCTTCTCTTAATCTTATATTATCAATGTTGTTGGTACTTCTTAATTCTTATAAGGTTCATAGTGAAGTGTTAGTCTTAATAACGTGTACAGAGGATACCGACCTTACGTCACTCCGAAAGGTTTAGAACGTGATTCCATGAGTCGAGCATGCAGTATTATATATGTATCTATTTTACTCTACCGAGTTGCGCTATAGTCGGCCAGGTATGACACCTATTGTGCAACCACTGATCAGTTGGGTTTTACCGAGCTCCACATGGCCGGGTACGATTCTACCGAACCTTATGATGGTTGGGTATATTTTTACCGAGCCTATTATGGTCGGGTATGATATGATGATAATGATGATGATGCCCACAGAGGCGTATGTTTTAAAAGTTTATGCATATATACATATGTATCATGCATTGCATGTCAGTAGCCCTTAGAGGTACCCAGACGTTACAGGTTGTATATTCTATATCCCTACTTACATTACTGTTCGTACTTATGGTTTCCTGCCTTACATACTCAGTACTTTATTCGTACTGACATCCTTTTATTTGTGGACGTTGCATGTCGTGCTATCGGTCCTAATAGACAACCAGGCACAGCTCCCCCACCACAGTAGGCGGTCCAATTCAACAATGATTGGCGAGATCCCTTCTTCGGACTTGCCATGGTCTTGGTATGCATTTTTGTTATAGACATTATGGGTATGTCGGGGCCTTGTTCTGGCAATGTTGCAGCACTTATGTTCCTTTAGAGGCTCATAGACAGGTGTCGACTCATGTATTGTTTGTTACACTTTATCGGTTGATTTTTGTTGTTTAGTCTTTCATAGTAGCGTGGTAGCTCATACCTTATATATAGTTTCTTGATTGTCTGGTCATCCCATGTTATGTATGTTTATGTTATCATCTTTTGTTGTTAGTTGTCCATGATCCATTTCTACCAATTATATTGATCTCGTCGGCCCTAAAAGATAATAAAGAAGGTTAGATAAAATGTACGTTGGTGCTCGGCAAGTATGGCCGGGTGCTAGTCATGGCCCTCCAGTTTGGGTTGTGATAGTACTTCTTATGGGGCTTCAACTGACGAGAAGCAGTAGCAATAACTCTACCCTCCTGCATCAATGACACAACCAATGTCAACTCTTGAAACATCACAATACACGGTATATGAACCTAAAGCTGATGGCAAAACTAACACTGGAGCTATGGTCAAAGCTGTCTTGAGCTTCTGAAAGCTCTCCTCACACTCGTCCGACCATACAAATGAAGAACCTTTCTGAGTCAACTTGGTCAAGGGCGATGCGATAGATGAGAATCCCTGAACAAATCGGTGATAATAGCCTGCCAAACTCTGAACCGCCTCTATCTTCTTCGGATCAACCTGAATACCCTCGCTGGACACCACGTGCCCCAAGAAAGCCACTGAACTGATCTAAAACTCACACTTGGAGAATTTTGCATAAAGCTTCTCCTCCCTCAATCTCTACAACACAACTCTCAAATGCTCCGCGAGCTCCTCTTGACTACACGAATATACCAGAAGATCATCAATGAAGACTATGACAAACAAGTCAAGATAAGGCCGGAACACGTTGTTCATCAAATGCATGAATGCTGCTAGGGCATTGGTCAGCCCAAAAGACATCACCAAGAACTCATAATGACCATATCGGGTCCTGAAATCCGTCTTAAGGATATCTGAATCCCTGATCTTCAACTGGTGATAACCCGAACGGAGATCAATCTTGGAGAACACCCTCGCTCCCTGAAGCTGGTCCAATAAATCATCAAGGCGAGGCAAAGGATACTTGTTCTTAATTGTTACCTTGTTCAATTGCCTATAATCAATGCATATTCTCATTGTGCCATATTTCTTCTTCACAAATAGAACCGGCGCACCCCAAGGGGACACACTAGGCCGAATGAACCCTTTATCAAGGAGTTCCTAAAGCAGTTATTTTAATTCTTTCAACTCCGTTGGTGCCATACGATACGGTAGAATAGAAATGGGTTGATTGCCCGGCACCAGGTCAATTCCAAAATCAATGTCCCTGTCCGGTGGCATGACCGGCAGGTCTGCAGGAAACACATCGGGAAAATCCCTCACAACTGGAACAGAATCAATACTGGGAGTCTCATAACCGACATCCCTCACAAAGGCTAGATACAAAAGACAACCCTTCCCAACCATACGCTGGGCTTTCAAGAATGAGATCACTCTACTAGGAACATAATCAATTACACCTCGCCACTCAATCTGTGGCACACCCGGTATAGCCAATGTGATTGTCTTAACATGACAGTCCAGAATAGCACGACACAGAGATAACCAATCCATGCCCAAAATGACATCAAAATCTACCATACTTAGTAGTAATAAATCCACTCGGGTCTCTAGACCCCCAATAGTCACCATACACGACCGGTACACAGGTCTACAACAACTGTATCGCCCACCTAGGTAGATACATGAACAGGTAAAGCAAGAAACTCACGGGGCATACCCAAATAACGAGCAAAGTATGATGACACGTAAGAAAAGGTGGAATCGGGATCAAATAATACAAAGGCATCTCTATGGTAAACTGAAACAATACCTGTAATGACAGTATCTGAAGCAATAGCATCGGGTCTACCTGGGAGTGCATAGAAACGAGCCTGGCTGCCCCCTGATCGACCTCCCCCTCTGGGGCGACCCCTGACTGACTAACCTCCACCCCTAGCTGGCGGAGCGGGTGGTGATGAAGCAACTGGCGTTGAAGCTGATGATTGACCCCTCTGCTGGGATGAACTAGCAAAATGATGAGGACACTGCCTCCACATGTGACCCATCTCACCACACTCAAAACAACTCCTAGGTGCTGGAGAATGGGACTAAAGGGAACCCCTCACACCGGAGTGACTAGCAGATGCACTCGGCATAGAAGAGCCCTGAGCTGATGGAGCACGAGATGAACTCTGAGCTGGAAGGGCACTAAGTGATGATTGGCCCTGCTGAGAACCATGATAACCATGACCTGAAGATGCCCCACGATAACCTGGGCGAGCTGGCTAAGCATGCCTGAATGGACGGCCTCTGTCATGCTGAAACTAACCCCTCAAAGGAGCACCACTATAACTGCCAGATCCTCGAGGCCTCTTGGCCTCCCTCTACTCTTGCTCCTGGCGACGAACAGACTTAATCTCACGGGAAATATCCACAACCTCCTTGAAAGTAGCACCAGTCACCCTCTCTCTGGTCATGAGAATACAGAGCTGATAAGTAAGACTAGGGGTGTCAATGGATATTTGAAAATCGACTAAACCGACCGAACCGTACCGCACCGAACCAATTTTTAGGTTTCTTTTTAAGAAACCGTAGGTTTTTATATAAATCTATAACTGCACCGATAATTAGGGCAGATTTTTTATTTTATAAAAATAAACCAAAAAAATACCGAACCGTACCGAATAAATTTTATATGTAGAAAATATATTTATTTAGTAAGTTTAAAAATAATAATGCATTAAATTTTCTTTGAGCCTTGGAATTATGAAACTATTACAAGCCAACAAGTAATTAAACTCAAAATACTAATTCCTAAAACCTATTATGCTACTTCTACTTAAACTAAGTTATTTCAAGTATGTTTATTAGCAAGACACAAAGTATTGTAGTGATTATGAGTAGCAAACTACAATGTATTGAATATGTTTCCTTTCATATAATTTAGATTTATCTTTTTGAATATTTAATCTTCTATAGACTTTATTCTTGAGTCCTAGCTTGGTATATCATTCAACTCGTGTGATTAATACTTTCTTTGCCTTTATTTGATTTCTTTTACGTTGTTGTAGAATAGTTAATGGATCTATACTCTAGCCATCTTTCTTTTCTTTTTTTTAATTCATCACCCTTTAAACAGTAAAAATGTCTAGAGAGTTTTGCTAAGTCCTATAAAAGAACGTATATTATTGTAATTCTACTTCTACTGGTGAATTTTCCATGATATTAAAAAAATACGCTATAGCTGCCAGATCCTCGAGGCCTCTTAGCCTCCCTCTGCTCTCGCTCCTAACGGTGAACCATCTCAATCTCACGGGCGATATCCACAACCTCCTTGAAGGTAGCACCAGTCACCCTCTCCCTGGTCATAAGAATATGGAGCTGATAAGTAAGACCATCAACAAACCTCCTAATCCTCACTCTATCTGTTGGGACCAACCAGATGGCATGACGAGCCAACTCAGAGAACCTCAACTCATACTACGACATGGTCATCTCCCCCTGACGCAACTACTCAAACTACTTACACATCTCCTCTCTGCAAGACTGTGGCACATACTTCTCAAGAAAGAGAACAGAGAACTACTGCCAGGTAAGAGGTGCTGCACCAACAGGCCTATGCCTCTCAAAGTCCTCCCACCAAGTGAAAGCAGCTCCTAAAAACTGATAGGTGGTAAAAGAGACCCTGTTGGTCTCCAAAGTACCTGCAGTACGAAGCATCATTTGAGACTTATCCAAAAGCCCTGGGCATTCTCGCCCTCTATGCCACTAAAGGTTGGAGGCTGCAATCTGCCAAATCTCTCCAACCTACGTTGCTCATCCTCCGGCATGACAGGAACCACATAGTCTTGAGCAGCTACAACCGGCTGGGCTGGATGCGCCCCCAGCGTCTGAAGTCCCTGCACGCCCTGCTCAGGTGTACGAGCGGCGAGAGTCTGATTGCCTCCCCCGGCCTAAGAAGTAGATGCGGCTGTAGTGGCTAAAATCGCCTCAGCTAGGCTAGTGCAAACTGATAAGATTTGTGCCAAGGCCTCCTACAGACCCGGAATCACAATGGGCATAGCTGGTGCCTGAACTGGTGCTGCTGGAGCATCCATAGCTAGAGCCTAATCCTGAGCTGGGGCAACTGGTGGATCTACAGGTGCTGCCCTCGTTGCTCTGCCTCTGCCACGACCATGACCGCGTCCTCGGCCTCTGTTGGCCATAGCTGGTGGTACTAGGGGTCATCCACCCCGATCAGTAGCGCGCGTCCTCACCATCTATGCGACAGTAGAACAAAAAAGGTTTAGTACTCAAGTCAACAAGTTCGCACGACAAGAATTTCAAGAATATGAAGTTTTACTAAAGGTTTTGCAGCCTCTCGAGGATAAATGCAGACGTCTCCCTACCGATCCACGAGACTCTACTAAACCTGCTCATGACTCGTGAGACCTATGTAACCTAGGCTCTGATAACAACTTGTCATGACTCTAACGTCAAACCCGGTCGTGATGGCGCCTCTCGTAAAGACAAGGCCAACCAACTATTCCCAATTCGACGTTAAACAGTTAAAACAGCAGTAAAATAGTTTAAGACATGATTAATAATATGAGATAGTAGATAATATCGATAAAAATGCGGAAGTTCAACCCAACACAGCCCTAATCGGGGTGTCACAAGTCACGAGCATCTAACAATACGGAATCCTCAAATGTGACTATAGAGTTTAAATGCTAAACTAAGAACATAAAGGAAATAGATAGGGAGGAGCTCCAGGCTGCGAATGCCAACAGCTACCCAAAGGCTCCTCAAAGATCCGCCTGAAGCTGGGATGAATCAGCACTCGGGAGCGGAACCAGCTACGCCTAAATCTGCACACAGGGGTGCAGGGAGTAAAGTGAGTACTCCAACTTAGTAAGTAACAAATGTAAATAATGACTGAAAGTAAGAAAACACGTAAGGTGCAAGGCATTCTATAACGAAGCAGTAAAATCACTTAAAATCAGTAAAACCAGTAAAAATCAAGTAAAATCCTCTTTCAACCAGTAAACAGGTAATTTGACAGATAATTCAGATAAAGTAAATAAATAGAGGTTCGCCCCTCAGGCACAGTATCAACAAATCCGCCCCTCGGGCAACATCTCAGATCAGTACTAGTCCTACGGGCTCAATCTCACATCACAATGGGTACCCGCGCTCATTGGGGGTGAGGGGCCCCTTACGGACCAAGTGCAATATCAAGCCACCTCGTGGCATCATCACTAGGCCTCGGCCTCATATCAATCAAGTCACCTCGTGGCGTACACATCTCAAACCCTTGGCCTCATAATCAGTATCAAATGTTTCCTCACAACATAGGCCCTCGGCCTCTCTCAGGCAAAAATCCTCACAAGCCACTCGGGCAATAGTAAAACAGTATTTCACAGCCCAAACATCATTTAAAACATCATTTAGGTTTTAAAACTGAATAAACATGGCTGAGTAGTAAAACAGTGGAAAATAACATGACTGAGTTCAAGTTTTGAATCAAACAATGAGGAATTTGTAATAAAAATCCCCGACGGGTTCAAATAATTGGCACGAAGCCCAAATATGGAATTCAGTCAAATCATGATGATAGCAAATAAGATTCAGTCAAATACGCAGTAAAATTATCAACCGGGACGGACCAAGTCACAATCCCTAATAGTACACGACCCCACGCTCGTCATCAAGCATGTGTCTCACCTCAATATAGCACTACAATGTGCAATCCGGGGTTTCAGACCCTCAGAACATCATTTACAATCATTACTCACCTTGAACCGGTCAAATCTCTAGCTCATGACGCCTTTGCCCCTCGAATAGGCCTCCACTCGCGTCAAATCTATCCAAAATCAGAACGAGGACGTCAAAATATGCTAAGGGAACGAAGCCCAAGCGAAAACAATCAATAAATAGCACAAATCCCGAAATTACCAAAACCCGACCCTTGGGCCCGTGTCTCAGAATTCAATAATTTTTACATCAATAGGTTCCTTATCTCCCCACGAGTTCATACATATCAAAAGTTCTGAAATCCGACCTCAAATGGTCCTTCAAATCCTCAATTAAATGCCTAAGTTTCCAAGCCCTAGTTTCCCCAATTTTAACCTTTGATTTCCATAATTTCTAGCTCTAATCCATGAAATAATAGCATAGGAACGAGTTTTAGGTCCAAATTCCTTACCTCAATGAAGTTCTCTTGAAATCCCTCTCTCAAATCGCCCAAAAAGCTCTCAAGCCGATGTCATAGCTCAAATTCACGAAATGAAATAACTTATATGCTCTGCCTAGACCTTTTCGCATCTGCGGCACAATACCCGCTTCTGCGGTACTGCATTTGCGGTTAAATTCTCCGCTTCTGTGGAAATCACTTATCCAGCCTAAATCGCATCTGCGACCACACTTCTGCATCTGCGATGTGACGGTCACCTTACCGCTTCTGCGGTCTCGGCTCACCTGACCCTTTTTCGCTTCTGCGATGGATCTCCCTCACGTGCGGCACCGCACCTGCAGTCCCCAATACGCAGGTGCGAAAATACTAGAAGCAGCAATTCAACAGCTGCAACAACAATCCAAACTTCCCGTCAACCATCCGAAATCACCCCGAGGCCCACGGGACCTCAACCAAAAGCACAAACATATCCTAATACCTTATTCGAACTTGTTCCAATCATCAAAACACCTCAAACAACATCAAAACACCCAAAACATATCGGATTCAAGCCAAACTTTCTAAAATCTTCCGAATTTCGCTTTTGATCAAAAACCCAACCAAACCATGTCCGAATGATCTGAAATTTTGCATACACATCCCAAATCATACAACGGAACTACTGCAACTCTCAGAATTCCATTCCGACCCATATATAAAAATCTTGCCTACCAACCGGAAATCGCCAAAATAGCAACTTCGTCAATTCAAACCTAAAGCTACTCCAAACCTCCAAAACTCATTCCAATCGCACTCCTAAGTCCCAAATCACCTCCCAAAGCTAACCGAACCACCGGAACTCACATCCGAGCCTGTAACACAAAAGTCAATGTCCGGTTGACTTTTCAAACTCAAGCTTTCTCAAAAGAGACTAAGTGTCTCAAACCTTACTAAAATCATTTCGGATTAGATCCGACCAACCCAATACCACATAACACGGATAACAAAGCATAAAGAAGCAGAAATGGGGAAAACGGAGCGTTAACTCATTAGACGACTGGTCGGATCGTCACATATATGCACCACCACTTGATCAGTTGGTATATATTGATGATGTTGCACACAGTGGCCGAAACGATATGATGGGATGCCCTCAGAGCATTACATGACATTTATACGCATTACATGACATTTATACGCATATGCATGACATTATAAATATTTCATGATTTACAAAGCTATCCAGACATAAAGGTTGAGCCATTTACTCCATGTTTCTTCCATGTCCTTAATTAATGTTGACTTACTATTATGTTTCAGTTCTGCCTTACATACTCGGTATATTATTCGTGTTGACGTCCTTTTGTTGGGGATGCTGTATTCATGCCTACAGGTATAGATAATCAGTTTAACGAGCCCTCATAGTAGACGAGATTGGCATTCAACGAAAGATCAGTAAGACTCCACCTCATTCGGAGTGTAGGCGAGTCTATGTGCCATCGTGTCAGAGTTTTGCTACATACTTATTGGTAGGATGGTACCCCGTTCCATTTAATGTCAAATGATCGTAGAGGCTTTGTAGATAGGGATTCACATTGTACAGTATGTCAGAGGCCTTGACGACCCATATGTATTCATATTTTAAGAATGATAGTCTATCGATATAGTGTTGCCCACTTACAGTTGTACATTATGAGTTATAGCCATGTTGTCCCATGATAGTTACCAAGAAAAAAAATGAGGAGTGATTCGCTCGGGCCACTACGGCACCAGGTTCCAGCCACGCCTCCCCAGGTTTGGGGCGTGACAAATGCACAGGAAGAACAAAATTAAATTCGAACCCACTAAATTCACAGTGTGTCCTTAAGGAATTTAATCCCCTCTTGTTGCCTAAGGTTATAGATTAATTCCTCCTATGATAGAACAGAATAACTATTTTGTGATAGAGGCACTACAAATCATAGAATTTCAACAAACTCAACAAACGGAGCAAATCACACTTGACACTTTTGGTTATTTAGAAAATAATGCAACAATGTAGAAAAGAGAGGAGAAGATTTCAAATTTTTTATGTCTGAAAAATAAGGCCAAGCCACTAAATTTATAGACAAAGGAAGGGTGATATGGAGAGGTGCAATCCAAAAGATGCCTCTTCCATTTTCCATTCACACCTTTTAAAAAAATGCAACAATCTCCCACATAAATGGGGAGTAGACATATGCGTAAATATGCATGAAAATACTGTGTGATTCGCAAGTAAGGATTAATTGCATCTGGATTAGTAGGTTTCCCTTTGAACTTTCCGTATTGAACTTATGTCTGATATACTTGGTCAATCAGTAGAATTGATATCTTTGAACCGTCGAGCTTTGGTGTATACCTAGACAACCATAAGTCACACAATCAACCATTAACCGTCTTTGGTTCTCATTGTTGTGTTCATTTCAGCCATGAACGTCGCCTGGTTTCATAAGTGCATAGAGAATTGGCCTTATAGAATTCTTCTTAAAGCGGCTTACACTTTACGCTTACATAGGTAATTCCTAAACGTGTTATTTCTGTAGATACACCATTTGATATACCCCGTATCAAAGTTAAAAATTATTAAAAAGACCTTTACGCTTTATCCTTATTACTGAACATTGTCTTCATCATGCGAATGGACTAAAATTTTATTTGACAATGTTGAACGGTTATTAAAGACTTTATTTGATATCCTTGAACCTAAATATTAGGATATCCAATCTGGTAGGTAGAGTTACCGCCACAATGACTTGTCCTCGTCCATAGTCTCATTTCCCTCGATAATCTTTCAACTACCTCTCTAGTTAGGCCTTTTGTAACTGGATCAAACACATTATCGCTTGACTTCACGTAGTCAATTATGATAATTCACCTAGAGAATAGTTACCTAATGGTTTTATGGCTTTGTCATATATGACGAGATTTCCCATTATACATAATGCTCCTAGCCCTTCCTATTGTCGCTTGACGATCGCAATATATGCATATATGTGCCGATGATTTTAGGCCAAAATGAAACACCTTCCAGAAAATTTAGGAGTCATTCAACTTCTTCACCGGCATTGTCTAAGGCTATAAACTCAGCTTCCACTGTAGAGAGGTCAATGCACGTTTGTTTGTACAATTTTCAAGGCATCGCTCCTCCACCGACTGTTTAGAATCGGTTGAACCGATAATCTATTTGCATTACTATACTCGTCTATTATCGTGGGATATTTATTGTAGTGCAAAGCATAATTTTGAGTCAAGACTCGTTTCATTGTCATGAAAGTTCAATGCAAACTTCCTTATGTCGTAGACAAATATGTCTCGACTTTCAATGGCATATCAGATTACTGACTACACTTAATGTAGCAATATTATATTATTACAACATCTGGAATGATTGGCATCAGTTGTGGCCACAACTTTTTAATATAAAACACATTTTGCAATCACTTTGCCATTTTCAAGCAATTGTATGATATTTATTCATATGTCTATATAATATGCATATTTTAGCACCTTCATTCATGAAACAAATCCAACCTGCAATGGATTTTGGACATGTTCATCGGTTGGTTCACCTCATTATAGACCAACGTATTAATACATTTATTCATGAACATTCATGTCCATACAAAAACGTACAGATGTATCTTTCTATGAAAAGTCACAACCTTCGAAGTGACATATAAATTTTCAATAAAGAAAATAATCTTTGGAGAAAGGCACGTGACCAACTTCCGAAATAGTAGTTTCATCAACCAGTCTTCACTAAGACTAAACAACTGATGAATTCACCAACCATCGTATCAATATCCACTAAAGATTTGTGGGGTCCAAAAAGTTTATCATTTAATTTTTCTAAATAATATAGACATCAAGTCTAACATTAGCTTTTGTCATGCATAAGCTAAAAGCCCCTAAATTTTAAATATTTTATCAATATTTCATCCACATATAATCAGATAATGAGTATATGATTTGGAGTGTTCTTAACGTAAATACATTTGTTTACACCCATTAATTTTCAAACTATTTGAAAAAATATTATTTGGTCAAATCTCGCATGTCATTATTTTGTTTGGGTGCTTGTTTTAGTTTGTAAAGTGACTTAACAAGTCGATGCACTTTCTTTTCTTTTTCGGGAACTACGAACCTGTCAGGTTTTTTCATATAAATTTCTTCCTCCAAATTTCCATTTAAGAATGTTGTCTTCACATTCATCTGATGGATTTCAAGGTCATATACAGTGGCTAACGTTATTAACGCCTCAGTAGATGTAATCCTCGTTACCAGTGAGCAAGTGTCAAAGTAATCAATACTTTCTCATTGTCTAAACTTTTTGACAACTAACCTTGCCATATATTTGTCAATAGCACCATCAGCTTCATTTTTCTTTTGAAAATCCACTTAGAATCAATAAGTTTATTTTCTGGAGGAAGATTAACCAATTCCCAAGTATGATTACTTATATGGATTCTATCTCACTATTGACTGCTTCTTTCCAGAGAAGACATAACTTCTTTCAAAGTTTGAGGCTCATTTTCTCACAAGAATGTCAGAAAATATGATCCATTGGAAGTAGTTGTCCTTTGACATTTACTACGTCTTGGATTCATCTCATTAGGTGTACTTTCCTTTGCTTTTTCCCTTGGCAGCTTAGATATTTCACCAGACGACTCACATTCCTTTTTATACGATAAATATTCTCAAAGAATTTAGCATTATCTGATTCGATAATCGTATTAATGTCGAGATTTTCTGATTTATGAACCAGAAAATAATATGCCTTACTATTTGCTGCATATCCTATGAAAACACAATCAATGATTTTTAGTCCAATCTTTACCCTTTTGAGTTTAGGAACTTGTACTTTAACTAAGCACTCCCACACTTTAAAATACTTTAAATTAGGCTTCATTTCTTTCCCTTTTCATGTGTAACGGATTGCGTTTTGCTATGAGGAACTCGATATAGCTGTAAAAATAGCTCCCCTCACAAGTTCTGGAGTGAACCAGAACTTATCAACAATTCATCATTTTATTTAATGATCGATTCTTTGTTTTCACAATCTCATTCGATTGGGGCGTGTATGTCACGACCCAAAATCCACCAACCGTGATGGCACCTAACCCAACCCGCTGGGTAAGCCAACTAAAGTTATCCAGTTTCAATAATCTTATTAAGTTGATTAAATAAAAATAAGTTTAATAAATTATATATACATCCCATGGATTGGTAGTGCAAATCATGAGCTTCTAAGAATAGAGTTTACAAATCGAAAATGAAAGAAATACATAGTCTATTTGAAAAGTACATAAACAGAGTTTTATAAGCTAAGGCTACCCCGAACAAAGGAGGCAACTACAACAGAAACCCCGGTACATCTTCAAGTCCCGCAATCATCGAGCACAGCAACAACAGCAACCGACATCTGCACGCAATGTGCAGAAGTGTAGTATCAGTATAACCGACCTCATGTACTGAGTAAGTAACATACCTAACCTTAGGTTAAAATAGGTGACGAGCTAACATAGGATCGGGTCCAATGCCAATATTTTCCACAACAGTTCATAACAACACAAATGCAATTATAAAAGAGATATCTCAAAAGTAAAATACTCAGCTCGTTCATAATTCTAGAAAATGGTCATGCTTTTCAAATATCTCAGTGAAAGAAAATCCCAAATCTCTTACTGAAAATGCCAAAAGTACGAGTAAGTTTGAAAACTGTAAATTTTCAAATATCCTTTTCACAATAAATAAAATGTTTCATTTTCTTTCCAAATAACAAGTATAAAGTGCCTCTCCATACCCACATATCAATGTGTATATTAAGTCGTGAATGATGTGATACTATATAGCATGAGGAAGAATGCATCTCTATGTCTATATGTCATGTATGCATGTAAATGCCATGTATTTCAGAGCTGAAACGTGTACTCACACTCTTAGAGTACTCAATCTCATTGCCTCGCATCCTCTCTCGCGAAGCTCAATACTCAGCACACTCACTCATCTATCTCAACAACTCAATCACTCAGCTCTCAGCCTCAATACTCACAATCAAAAGTACCTGCGCTCACTGGGGTGTACAGACTCTAGAGGGGCTCTTATAGACCAAGCGCTATATTGCTGCGGCATGCAGCCCAACCCAATACTACTGCGGCATGCAGCTCGATCCATATATTTCTACGGCGTGCACCCCGATCCCATAAAGTATAATAGATATAATATGTTGCGGCGTGCAGTCCGATCCAAAAAATGTCACTCTCACTCAGGTCCTCGGCCTCACTCGGTCATCAATCTCTCTAGTCTCACTCACGGGCACACAATGTCATGAATCTAGCCCGACAACAATGATATGGTGTATCAATAACAACAACTGAGAGTGAGATATGATATGAATGTATGAATGTAACTGAGTACAAAAATATCAATGGAAATCAGTGAGATGACAACCAGAAATAACCATTATGAGTACAAACAATATCAGCATGAAGTCTAAACATGATGTTTAGCATGACTGACAGTACAATTACTTTATCACATGGTGAAAACACAAGTATCAACAAAATAGGGCCACTATACAGAGCCATGGGAACAAAAGAGTCCCATTTCATAGGGTGCACGCCCACACGCCCGTCACCTAGCATGTGCATCACCTCAATACCAATCACATAACACGTATTGCGGGGTTTTATACCCTCATCATTAAGTTTAGAAGAGTTACTTACCTCGAACAAGCCAATTCTAATATCGAGCAAGCCAAGCGATGCTCTAAAAATTCCATCCCGCGCGTTCCGACTTTCGAACGGCTCGAAACTAACTAAAAATAACTCAAATACATCAAACAATGATAAAGGAACCAATCCCATCAAAAAAGGTCGAATTTTTAATCAAAATCCCAAAATCGGCCAAAAGCCCAACCAGGGCCCGCGCCTCGAAACCCTAAAAAACTCATAAAATACGATAGCTCATTCAATTATGAGTTCATCCATACTAGTTTCACTCAAATCCGACTCCGAATCGGTGTTCAAAACTCAAATATTCATATTATGACACTTTAGGCCAAACCCCCAATTTCTTCTTTAAAATTCATCAACCAAAAGCTAAAATCAAAGATAGGTTCATAAAGTATAACCAAAACCGAGTAGAGAACACCTACCCCAATACATATACTGAAAATCGCCTCGAAAATTACCCAATTCCGAATTCTCCAACTCAAAATATGTTAAATGAACAAAACTCTCGTTTTAACACTATTCTGCCTCGTTTCTCATGCTAAAAGATCTTGAAACTCACTTTTGATACCTCTAATGGATTCGTTGTGAAATTCTAGTCAAGTTAGGCTCTTGAATCACTCAATTTGACCTTATATTGAAAGAGATATATTGGTTTCAATATTTGGAAATAGTGCAGATTTTTAAATACGCAGTGACAATTTCATAATTAATCTGAAAGAATCTGGCAAGCCAATTCTTAGTAAAATAATCATAAAATTCTCATACGATGTCCAAATTTGACGATTCTTTTTGCTATGGCTCCGTAATTACGATATAGATCTAATGTTTCAATCAAAACAGAAATCGGAGCTCATTTGTTCAATGTGGTACCATTTATACTTGAAGAAACGACGTCGGAACATAAGAAAAACGAGCGCAACACATCCCAAACCTATCTGAAACTCACCCGAGCCCCTCGGCATCCCGTACGAACATACCAACAAGTCTCATAATATAATACGGACCTACTCGAGGCCTCAAATCATGTATAACACCATCAAAACGACGAAACGCACCTCAAATTAAACTTTTCAAACTTTCGAAGTTTCAACTTCCAAAACTCGCGCTGAAAAATCAAATCAACTCAAAATGAACTCAAATTTTGCACACAAGTCCTAATACATCATACGGAGCTACTCGTTCCCCCAAATGCTGAGCGAAGTGCAAATTCTCAAAATGACCGGTCAGGTCGTTATAGTGTATGTGGCCGTTGTTTGATGAATAACACCATATTCTAAACATATTTCTTTATAAGAAAGATTCATATTTGCCACACCTATTACTTTGTAGAGCCAACCATATGATGTGTAGTTTGTATCATGACAGAGTCAGAACTAAAAACCCGATAAAGTTTTTAATCTTCAAATCAATCTGACATAAACCAGAACTAATAAACGATGAAGTTTTTAGTCTTCAAACCAAGCAATATCTGATACAACCAGATCTTATAAATGGTGAAGTTTTTAATCTTCAAACCAAATAATAAATTGGAGTAGAAAATCATAAAGATTTTAATCTCCAAACCGAGTAGAAAGTCACTTAGACTTTAATCCCCATTAATGAGTAAAAAGTCGCAAAGACTTTAATCTCAACGAACGAGTGAAAATCACGCAGATTTTAATATCGAAGCAGGAGCAGAAAATTATGAAGATTTTAATCTCCATAACGGGAGTAGAAAATCATGAGAATTTTAATTTCTCCAAACCAAGGGTAGAAAATCACAAGTATTTTGATTTTCTTTTCAAATGGCTTTCCAACTAAACCATTATAACTCTTAAACACTTCTAACAGTTTGATATATTTGCTTATCAAACAAACATATGTAATATCTTTACATATATTATATTCATAATTTCAAAACTATTTTCAAGTATTTAGTGTAAGCCTAATTCATATTTACAACCTTGAAAATAATCTTCCAAGATCATCACAAAGTTAGTCATCTACTAACATTTATTTCAAATGAATTTCATCAATTGAAATATTACAGACCACAAAAGTTAGAAATTCATAAATATATAAACAATAAGTAGAGTAGAAAAAGTAGAACCAGGATTTTATACTACTCCCTTCTTATCGTTGCATTGGAATCGACTTTGTCTTCCGTCACAATTTGTCAATTCCTTTTCAAGGAGAATTGATGGATTCTCTATTTCATCTTTCATGTTTAAGCCGTCGTTATGGACTTCACGATAATTTACATCTATTTTCTTTGAGAACCCATTCTTTGCGACGTCAGTAATGCATTGATACACCGGCGAGGAAGGCATGGTATACAACATGCCATTCAACTTTATAAAATTCAAGATTTAAAAAAATCTGAAACTTATCTTAGACTGGTTTTCCTGGATGAATTCCCTTCTTTGAGTGAAATATTTTTACCATGGGTTTATTTCTCTTTCACTGTAACTGGTAAGTAAAACCATAAATAAGGCTAAATGGAAGTGATGTTTGAAGCACCGTTTCCAACTTGTCATGAACATGACGTTAGTAGTCCTCGATATGGCATGTGCAACTCAGTCACTTTAATATGTACTCTATACAGAGAGAGAAGAGTAAATATACTTTGTAACTGTTCATGTCAAACGGCTTTAATTCAACTATCTATGGGTAATTAAATTGACGAAGAGAATCATGATAAATTTTATTTATTTTATCTTACTAATTCAAGTGAATAGCTAAGCAACTTAAATAAGTTTAGTTTTGCCTAGCTTAGAGTGTATTTTCGTCTGGTTTGGTTTTCTATCTTCAGTAAACATTTTCACTTGAAGAAAAAAGAGAAAGTTTACCACCACCACCATTTTCTTGGTATGGAGCATTTGAAACGTAAATCCGAATTAGTCAAAGTTGGTAAATTTTGGATATTGGATGCCTAAAGTACAGAGAGATTTAATCAACAGTAAGATTCAAATTTCTTGGTAAATCCTCTAAAGCCCTGGTCAAAGTCATGTCAATAATTATAGAACGGAGAAAATATATTGTTTATGGAGTTTAAAATAACATCCCAATAAAAGAGGTAAAAGATCAAAACCGAATTTCCAAAGTATATATAACTTGATGAGGCAAAATAGGTAACACTAAAGCAGAAGTACCAACTTTGCTTATGTTAGTAATTTGTGTGCAAAACCAGAAAATTTTGTAAAGTAAAAGAGAAACAAAAATGCACAGGAAGAACAAAATTAATTTCAAGATCGTTGAATTCACGGTATGTCCTTAAGGAATTTAACCCCTCACTATTGCCCAAGGTTATGGATTAATTCCTCCTAGGATAGAACGGAATAACTATTTTGTGATGGCGGTACTACAAATCACAGAATTTTACCGAACTCAACAAACGGAGCAAATCACACTTGACACTTATGGTTATTTAGAAAATAATGCAACAATATAGAAAAGAGAGGAGAAGATTTCAGATTTTTATGTCTGAAAAATGAGGCCAAGCCTCTAAATTTATAGACAAAGGAAGGGTGATATGGAGATGTGCAATCCAAAAGATGTCTCTTCCATTTCTCATTCACACCCATTAAGGAAAAAACGCAATAGCTTATGTCCTCTCTAGTCTCTACCCTAATTTCTAGCAAGAGAGAATACACAATCATGTCTTCATATAAAGAAAATATATTAGAATCTCCATTAATGACACAAGGCCATTTAATTCCCTTCTTAGCATTATCACTCAAATTCGAGCAAGAAGAAAGCTACTCCATAACTTGTCAATACTTCTCTCAACGTCAAGAAACTACGTCCATCTATTCCACCATATTCCTTTATTCATTTCCTCGAAATCTCTTACGATGGCACGTCCCACGGCCTCCCTCCTAATACTGAATCCACCGAGAGCTTGCTACTTCCACTACCTCTCTCAAACTGCCCTTCACTAAACTCATCTCCAATCTTGTTATTGAAAATAATCGCCGGAATTGTGTCATTTCGACATGTTCTTTCCAAGGACAGCTAAAATTGCACATAGGTTTGGAGTTTTTCATGTGATATTCAATGCTGGTGGATGTTTTGGCATGGTGGGTTTCATTCAACTTGGATAAATCTTCTTCATGTTGGAAAAAACTCAGAAGATGAGAACTTTCTTCCTGGCTTCAAAAAGGACAAAAGGCCAAAAATATCCCTTTACTTTAGTATATTGTGCACATCTACCCTCCTCTATACTATTTGAACATATTTACCCTTATCATTAGCCAAACTTTTTAAAAATTAAAAAAAAATTAAAACAAATTTAAAAAAATATTTTTTAAAGCCCATTAATAACCCGTTAAAACCCTTTTATTTATTGCACTTCTTCCTCACATATTAGTCATCTCCTTCGTAGTCACTTGTTGAACTCAAGAAGTAAAAGACATAAAAATACTGACAACCATATATTTATTTATACATTGAGTCCCAATTCTTTTAATATCCTTATTGTATGTTTCTTATACTCTACCTTTTCTAATTCATTTTTTTCTTCTAGCTAGCTTCTCTCTTTGTTTTTTTTCCCACCATGTCGAACTGTATCGAGTATTCATCATGATTTTCTTTTCACAATGGCAGCTACCAAAGTATTTCTTCATCCAACAGTGAGCCTTTATTGATGAGTATTCATACACCGTGATTTTTATTCTACTTTAAGTATTTGGGCAACAAGTAATTATCGCCAAATTACGCCTCAAGAACCAAAGTTAGATTCCAAGCTATGAAATATGGTATGCATAATTTTAGTAACAACTGAACTTATAATCAACAAAAATTAGAAAATAAATAGAGGAGATTCAATTTAATATCAAGCTACGGTCTAAGGAATTATCAAGAATGAAAGAAAGTACACCAAGAAGTTAAAAAAGCAACTTAACAACCTAAGTACACTAACTTTATATATTAGACAAACACGAGTATTATTAAAGTATATATCATTTGTTACCAACATACAAGCCAACTGTCAAGCGTGCATTACACTAGACAAAGAGATGCCATATTATAACCACATAAAAAAATTAACAGAAAGTGACAACATGACGTCCTAATGCTACCATGAACAACTAATAACCAAATATATAAGTTCTTACTAAACTTACTTCTACCATCATTCTTGGTCTCTCTTTAAATGAATAAAATGAGTTAAGACGTCTTAGAAATCTAGGTTCCGTATTCGTAAATGATGAGTTTAACGGGTTTGCGTTAATGAAATTTTTTAAATAATTATTTTATTAATATGACGGCTTTCCGTTGGGTGGAGGGTATTTTTATAAAGTTTGGCTAACGGTAAGGGTAAATAATATACTAAAGTAGAGGGATATATTTGCCCTTTTCCCTTTCAAAAATTCTAAGCTTCTTGTTTAAGGACTGACTTAAGATTTTCGAGCCATTTGCAGGTAAATTCGAATCCAGAATTTAAACTTGATGTATTCAATATTTAACCTTCTTGACATTGAATACATTATACTATCGAAATTACCAGTTTAGAATTTAATATTTTTACATGACCTTAGTGGTATTTCATATAAATATTTATGTTTTATACCGGAACTATGTCATTTGTTCAGACCATGTTTCAAGAATGGTTAGAGATTGATGGAAATTTAATACAGTGAAAGAGAAGGATTTGATGGGATTAGCTTATTATAGAAAGCAATTATAGTATTTATATCTATACTTTACTTTCTATATATATTTATTAAAAGCACGAAATCTCTATCGAAATATTGTTCTCCTTTTTTATCCTTAGTAAGTATATTTTATATTGGATATAATTGTAATAAATTACCACTATTTGTTATTTTATTTTAGAAAAAAACTAGAAATTTCTGTGTATTGCCGTGTCTTTATTTAGGTTTAGGATTCTTTAGCCTTTTCTTCGTTTAGAATTAGAATTCTTTACAATCATGTGGCTTTCTTTTAGGTAAGGACTCATTTATTTGCATTTAATGGAGGTCTGAATTTTAATCATTTAGATCTCAGACATTAAGTGCGCTTGTTTTTAAAGTCTGAATTTTAATTATTCAGATCTTAATAATTAAGTGTGTTATTTTTTTTCACTTCACGACCACTTAATGGGTCTGAATAGATCTGTATGATTAAGATCTATAACAGAGACTTAATTTCATTAAGATGCTATCACATATTCATGATTAATTGCCGCCACCGCCACTATACTCAACCACCACCACCGCCACCTCCACCACCACTATGCCACAATCATCCTCAATCATAGCCGCCATCATTATCGACCATCACCACCCACTATCCTATGACGACCCGGCCAGTCGTCTCATGAGTTACCGCTCTGTTTCCCCCATTTCTGCTTCTTTATGCTTTGTCTATCTATGATATGTGGTATCGGGTTGGTCGGATCGAATCCGGAATGATTCTGATAAGGTTTGAGGCACTTAGTCTCTTTTAAGGAAGCTTAAGTTGAAAAAGTCAACTAGATGTTGACTTATGTGTTAGAGGGCTCGGATGTGAGTTCTGATGGTTCGGTTAGCTTCGGGAGGTGATTTATGACTTAGGAGCATGATCGGAATAATTCGGAGGTTCGGAGTAGATTAGGCTTGAATTGGTAAAGTTGATATTTTGGCGATTCCTGGTTGGTAGGCGAGATTTTGATATAGGAGTTTGAATGGAATTCTGAGAGTTGCAGTAGTTTCGTTGAGTCATTTGGAATGTGCGTGCAAAATTTCAAGTCATTTGGACGTGGTTTGGTCGGGTTTTTTGATCAAAAGCGAAATTCGGAAGATTTTAGTAAATTTGGCTTGAATCCGATGTGTTTAGGTTGATTCGATGTTGTTCGAGATGTTTTGAAGATTGGTACAAGTTTGAAGAAGGTATTAGGATACGTTTTTGCTTTTGGTTGAGGTCCCGAGAGCCTCGGGTGGATGACGGAGAAGTTTGGATTTTCTTGCAGCTGCTGAACTATTGTTGCTTCTGGTATTTCCGCACCTGTGAATTGGGGACCGCATGTGCGGGAGATAGGTTACAGAAGTGGAAAAGGGTCTGAGGTGCTAGAACCGCAGAAGCGGCTAAGAGTACCGCATCTGCGAAGCCGCAAATGCGGATAAGGGATCGCAAATGCAGAAATGGGAGTTTAAGTGAGGAACCGCAGAAACGGTATTTGGCCGCAAATGCGGTACCGCAGAAGCGAAAATATAGCCGCAGATGCGAAAATTCCTGGCCAGAAGGTATATATTGCTTTCTTCGCGAATTTTTGCAAAATACTCCATTTTTTAAGACGGGAAAGAGGTTAAGGCATAGGATTTCGAGAGGAATCAAAGGATATCAGTTGGGTAAGTTCCCTAAGCTTAATTACTTGGGTTTAAGATCATTTTTCCATTGTTTAATCATGGTTTTAGTGGAGATTAAGGAAGAAAAATTAGGGATTAGGGCTTGAGATTAAGATATCTTTAAATGGGGATTTGAGGGGTCATTTGGACTCCGATTTCAGTGTTCTTGATATGTATAGACTCGTGGGAGGATAAGGATTTCGCTGATGTAATTTTTATCGAGTTTCGAGATATGGGCCTGTTGTCGGTTTTTGGTAATTTCGGGATTTTTGGTATTATTTGATTTTTTTTTCGCTTGGGATTCGTTCCCTTAGCATATTTTGATGCCGTGATTCTAATTTTGGATAGATTCGACGCAAGTGGAGGCCGATTCAAGGGGCAAAGGCATTGCGGATTAGTATTTTCACCGGTTTGAGGTAAGTAACCATTGTAAATCTGGAACTAAAGGTACAAACCCCGGTATTTGACATGCTAAGTGACAAGCATGTGGGTGTGCACCGGTAGGGATTGTGACTTGGTCCGTCCTGTAGTGACTATTAAGTCGCGTATTGGATTTGAAAATCTTATATTATTTCGTATTTTAGTCATTTATACTGTATTATGGGTTGTACGTTATGTTTGGGGCCTTATGACGACCTATAGAAACCCTTAGGGGCATTTTGACTGTTCCTCACTTTACTTGCTAAAATCATATCCTCAGTCTTGTTTTACCTATTTAAATGTTTAAAACTGGATTTATCATTCCACTTCTAAATGCAAGGACTGTTTGGGCTGAGTTCCCTAATTTCTATTGTTGTGCCCGAGAGGCTGTGTAGTTAATGACTGAGAGAGGTTGAGAACCTAATAGTGAGGATAATATATGTGTATATATTATGGATCGGGCTGCACACCACAACAATATATATATTGGACCGGGCTGCATGCCAAAGCAATATATGTATTAGATCGGGCTGTGCGCCGCAGCGATATGACGCTTGGGCTGCAGGAGCCCCTTCGGAGTCCTGTACACCCCCAGTGAGCGTAGTCGACTATAAATTACGGATTGGGCTAAACGCCGCAGCAGTTACTATAATTTCTATTACTATGAGATATTAATGAGCCTGAGTGTTGAGAGTGAGTATTGAGTGACGAGTGACTGAGAGGCTGCCCGAGAGGCCATATTCTGAGTGATACCTTGCCCCAGGGGCCCAGTTATGATATTTTTACTAATTACACTCTTCTTTTAAAATAAGCCTCAGTTGGAAAAGTTGCTAAGTATATGATTTCAAGTGTTTAAGCTGAAATTTGATGATTTTTTGACGAAACTGGTTTTAACTGTGAAATTGACCTGTTATCCTATTATTTCCTTCAATTATATGATTTTTAACTGCTCGTCACTACTTTTAGACCTTATTTACCTTAGTTACTTATTGAGTTGGCGTACACACGTTACTCCCTGCACCTTGTATGCAGATCTAAGTGCCCGAGCGGCAGAGTGAAAGTCCCCAGCATTGTCAAAGTTTGTTGGAGACTGCAAGGTAGCTGCATGGCGTCTGCAGCCCTGCTTTCTTCCTCTTATCCTTGTTTTCCCGCATTTTAGACTTGTTATGTATTAGACAGTCAAACTTGTATACTTAGAGGCTATAGACTCGTGACACCAGATTATGGGGCTGTGTAGTTTCCATGCTTATTTGACATTCCGCGTATGTAATTGTGTTTTAAACACTTATTATGAAAATTTGGTATCTAAACCTGTGTTAGAAAATGGTTTTATAAAAGGAACTTGTTGTGGTTAACGGTTTGGGTTGGCTTGCCTAGTAATGTGATAGGCGCCTTCACGGCCGGGTATTTGGGGTCGTGACAAGTTGGTATCAGAGCCTAGGTTATATAGGTCTCGCGAGTCATGAGCCGGTTTAGTAGAGTCTCGTGGATCGGTATGGAGACGTCTGTATTTATCCTTGAGAGGCTGCAGAACCTTTAGGAAAATCTTCATGTCCTTGAAATTCTTGTCGTGCGAATCTGTTGATCCGAATACTAAACTTCTGTTATTCCATTCTCTCACAGATGGTGAGTACACGTGCTACCGGGCAGGGTGGACGACCACCAATTCCACCAGCTGGGGCCACCAGAGGCCGAGGACGCGGCCGAGGCCGTGGTAGGGGCAGAGCAGCTAGGGCAGCACTTGCAGATCCACCAGTTGCCCCAGTTCAGGATCAATTCCTAGTTGTGGACGCTATAGCAGCACCAGCTGTGCCCATTAAGATTCCAGGCCTTCAGGGGGCTTTAGCTCAGATCTTATCAGTATGTATCAGTTTGGCTCAGGCGATTTCACTTACTATGGCCGCAGCTACTTCTCAGGTCGGGGGAGGCACCAAGACACCCATTGCTCGCACACCTGAGCAGGTTGTGCAGGGACTCCAGATACCGGGGGCACCTCTAGCCCAACCGGTTGCACCCGCCCAGGAGTTTGTGGTACTAGTTTTGTCGGACGACCATGAACCACCTACTAGCTACTAGCATGAACCACCATCATCAACCAAAACTACCACCAATCACCGCCTCTAGTCGGTATTCACCCGTTAGCCAGCACAACCAACAACTATCATATTTTAAAAAATTATATATTTTATTGATAGAATATTAGATTAGTTATTTCATTTGAATTTTATGTTTAATTTTCAAATAAAGATAAATTGTATATATTCAGATATTAAAAATCAAACATTCTTAATTATTTCTATTCAGATCTTAATACACATCTTAATGTATTCAGATTCAAATGTCTTAATCTTATTACAAATCTTGATATTCAGATGTGTATTCAGATTTAAACGTCTTAATCTTTAAAAAAAATGAGGAGACGACTTCTTTGGAATATTTCTTCATCTTTTTAGTTCCCTATAAACATGAGTTTAATGTGCAAAATAAGCTAATTCTTTAAAGATATCTAATGTTCCATAAATATTGTTGTTCTTTTTTTACCTTTTCTCTCATCGATATGTTTGTTATTTTTGAAAAGTTATTAGATTTCTCACGTTCTTCAAACAATATATTTGTAACTGTTATAAAATAATAAAAGAAGCAGAAGAGTATTGCAGAGAAAAGTAGAGAGAAGAGAATTCTTATTGATATGGGATGAATTACAATGGAATAGAACCCTCTATTTATAGGGAGAGAGTGACTTAGCCACCAAGTAATAAACCCTAAAATCTCTCTAAATATAGATATTCACCATAAATAAAATTTTATTTATAACACTCCCCCTTAAATGTCTATTCAACAGATAACGTGCCTCGTTAAAACCTTAACTAAATAAAACCCAGTGGAAAAAAAATCTAGAGAAGGAAAAAGAGTACACATATCTAATAATACGCCTTTTGGTTGCCTCGTTAAAAACCTTGCAAGGAAAACTCAGTGGGACAAAATCTTATAAGGAAAAAAGAGTGCAACGCCCATTAACTCCCTCTGATGAGAGCATCAATTCACTTCCTTGAGCCTTCACATTCCAATCTTGTGCACCATCTTCAAAAGATCGTTGGTAGAGATTTGATAAATAAATCAGCCATATTAACTTGAATGAATATTTTGCACCTTGAAATCATCATTCGTGATACATATATAATGTCTTCATAAATATCGTGGAATGACTCTTCAATATCTCCATAGAGGTATTCTCGCTATCACATTATCATGCTTATAGTTATAGCAAGATACATTTGTGCACAAATTGCACTGAGGAAGTAGTACTTCAAGATCAAGAATTGTATATGCTTCAAGCAACTTAAATCCTTCATGGATTGTCATATAAGTTAAGTCATATAAGCCATATAATAGACTTTAGATGCATATTAAGTTTTCATGTCATGCTAGACATATAAGATATCGAAAACTGATTGCACATGCCATTGACTTTATACTTTCAAGTGTTTGAACTACATGTCCAAACTACATGTACTTCATATGAAACCAATTCTATTCGAATTGTTTCTTCAGACTTAAGATCCTCATATATATATTTAGTGCTATCATATATGTCGTCGACGAACATTTTATATCGGTTTCAACCTCCTTATTTTTCATAAAGACATAATATAGAGATCTCTTCATTCATATTTTCAGGTACCTGAACCTCTCATGAGATTTTATGAAGTATTATGTCATGTGATCTTCTAGATCACTTGCCTCCTTTATTATGATCATTTGCTCATTTTCTTTATGAAGAAGTTTATTTGAAACTGATATGTCTATACGCTTTAAGCGTACCATAGACTTTGTCCTTCTAGGACTTAATATGAGCATTTCCAATGAGAATTAGTTACTTTCTTTGGGTCAGCAAATGCGTATGACATACTTTGCAATATGTTGCAAATGAATTATCTTTTTATGAACTTCAAGTTCATATTATCTTATTCGAGGATCTAGATATACAAATGATAATTCATTCCACGTAACCTTTTCTCAACTGTTTATCATGTCTCCCCCTTATGTTAGAAAAACTAACTTGTTTCCTCAACTTTGAGAATCCACCTTTGTGCGTTATGGTGTTAATCCAAATGTACACCACACATCAATAATAATAAGATGGAATTATTTGGTTCCTGACGTTGAACCATTTGTGAGGGGAGAATGTAATATACTTTGGTATATAACATATATCAAATTGATATAGATAACTTTGTTCTCATAAGCAATTGTTTAACTATTAAGTGGATGCACTCAATAAATTATTTTGCTAAACCAACTGTGATGTAAACCAACTTATCAAGATGGACTTCTTGAATAGAAAATCTGGAAATTGTGCTCGAAATTAAATTATCGAGCAAGTTACCTCGCAAAACACCATGTTGCGGGTTAATAATAATTGCACATGTAACCACCTCATAGATGCATCTTGCGGGGTATACATGCAGGTGAATGGACCCATATTCACCTTTGATATTTTCGGCATTCATGAGATTTTAATCCCAATTTTAGTTGGTCTATAAATTAATGAGAACAACATAAGAGAATTCGTACAGAATTTTCTAGTTCTTTAATATTTACCCATGTGAATTCTCTTTTATTTTTCACATCATACTTAAATTAATATAGCTAAACCAATTATGCCAACTGAATAAATTATCAATATTGATAAATTTTAGATTTACACCATAACGTGTGCAATTATCAATAAACTTCAAGTTTATTATGATATGGGTTTTTATATCAATAAATATCCACTTTAGTGTGGTATTTTTTTATTTGTATAGTACAAAATGGAGAACAAAGCGGATATTTTTTACATACATATTACCCCGCTACAAGTTGTAGTAATAGAAGATATTAAATCTTTTCTTTACTATAGTTTCAATATGATCAACCGCTTTCGCGTATACTTTGGAAACTGAATAATTTTCTCTGAGACTTGCTACAACACAATACCTTATTGGTAATCAATTGTGTTTCTCCAAAATAGTATAATTGCCTCTTGTAGAGTTCTCAATTAATTTTGTAGTACCACATATTCATCAATATCCATATGGTGAATATCTCTTTTAAGGAGAAAGTTATACCATTATGGTTATGGTCAAAATTATATGCAAGATTTATTTCTTGCATTACCCACTTTTAATAATCACATTGCCAAAGTATTTAGGGGTACAATAAGCACATGACCAATAACCATTTATGCCATAATAATTGTGAGCACGTGATTTTTTCCCTATATGAATTACTCCCACAAATTCAAAAAAAATAATTTTTCCATTTGTTTGCAATTTCGTAGATTTTTGTAGCATTTTTTGTTAAATTGTTTGCATTTGTCTGTGCACGTTTATTCTGTTTAATTAATAAAAAATACAAAATATGTTGTATTTGCATTTAGAATTTAATTTTATATTTTTGAATTAAATAGTAAATTCGTTATTTTATAAGAATTGGAAAAATCACAAAAATAGTTATTTTTGCATTTTTAATTTTAATTTTTGAATTTTGGTAGTTTTTCCTTTAATTTGGTTCTTAATTATGTGTGGTAATTGTTATTTGAAGTTAGTTAATTTAATTTGATAGAGTAATTTGATTAGGGATTAATTTAGGTTTGTTTTTATTTTAATATTAATTTTAAAAAGAAATTAAAAAAAAGAGAAGTGAAAAGAAATTGAAAAGAGAAGGGAAGTTAATCAGAATTTGGGTTTTCTTTAATTCCCAGCCCAAACCAAGCACCCAAAACCCGTCCAAACTGAAGCCCAGAACTGTCCCCACCCGGTCCGTTTCTTTGGAAGATCAACGACACCAATCCATTACCTAAACGACCCCGCTTTACTTTGATCGAATCCTAGCCGTCAATTCCCATGCAATCCAACGGTGGGGAACTATGGGTAGGGGTAGTATAAAAATGTCCGAATCTCGTCATCCCCCCCTTCTTATCTCCCAAACCCCTCTCTTCAGAGACTCTTCCAGGAACCCTAGCCCGCCGCCCTAAATTCCCCCACCATCTCCACCGGCGGCGCCACCCCAATCACTTCCAATTTAACATCCTGAAATCCCCACGACCCCCTCATCCCAAATCTCCACTTAGTTTACTTCGAATACCCCCGAAACTCCTCGAATCTTAAATCACAAGACGAACCCTAGAAAATCCAAATCGAATTCTGTGGGAATTTCAAGTCTAATTTGATTTTGATCGTGTGTTCTTTATAAGAACACACGATTAATATCAGATTTGGCCGTAAATTTAGAAGATTTGAAGGCTCAAGCTTCACTCTCCACTGTCTGAATATTAATAGGTATTTTATTTTATTTTCCTTTTTCTGTTATTATCTTCTCTCCAATTTTTCTTTCTTTTTCTACTTCTCTACTTCTTCTCCTCTTCTTGAATCCTTTTTATTTGTTCCGGAGTCATTTTTTCATGCATGAGTAATTCGGAATCTTTTCCTTAATTAGTTAATTAGCTCGTTTGATTTAATAGCTTAGTTAATTACCTTTATTTGTGCTAATTAAACAGTAATTTAGTTTAGATTTTTATTTGTGAAAATTATTTCAGTACTTGTGTTATTCTATTTTTCAGAGGTTTATAGAATTTAGTGGGTTTAATTTATTGCTTGGGCTTTAAGTTGTTGTCGACCCATTTTGCAAAATGCAGCCTGTTTAAATTGATCTAAATCATTGGGTCAAATTGACCCGTTTGGATTTCTGAAGTAATTTTCAGAAGTTTGAAGGGTAATGTGGGGAGTTTGGGTAAGGGGAATCTTTTGTAACTGCCTGGGAAGCTTCTAGGAAGTGGGATTGGGGTTTGTTTTGAAATTCTAAAAATTAATTAGGGGTATTTGAGCTAAAATAAAAATTGGAAAAGGTTTTAGGTGCAAAATTGATTCATTAGGGCTGCCCTAAATGCCTTGCCTATAAAGGCACTCTACCTTGATATTCAAGGCAGATTTTAAGAGAGATAGATCCCAAAACTGAAACGGTTGAGCTTTCTTATAAAAATTCTGAATTTCTGCATTATTAAAAACTAAAATTTTGCTTCTGGTTTGGTATTTCTGATTCTTTGTGGCAAAGAACTCTTGGAAATTGATAGTCTTATTGCTGAAATAGAGAAATGGTTTAAGTAGTTGAACTGGTTTCAAGTTAGGTGCTGGGAGTCACTGTTTCATTGCCTATTTCACATTGGTTGTTTGTTGGTTTCTGTTCTGTTGTAGCTAATGCTCCTTCACCTCTTTTCCCTTTCCCCAGGTAAATGTATTTGAATCTCATCTCAATGTGAAGTCCAAATGAGAAACAGAATGTTGAAGCATGATCTTAAGTTTATTTTCCTTTATGCTTGCTATTTTTCTGATTTAACTTTAATGCATATGGTGTTGGTTGTTGACAACCTCCTCTAAGGAGTTTCATTCTATTTATATTTAGCATAGAATGTAGTGTTCTGTTAAATTTTGTAGCTGGGTGACATTTCAATTATTGAGCTCTTATTTTTAATTTTGTCTCTGAATGGTTAAGGGGGTTTGAAGGATAACACATATGGTCGGATCAGTAATAAGTCATAGATCTTATTTCTCATGTTATTATAATATGTTTGTTGCTATGATTCACACAATTAAATAGTTGAATGTTTTTTGAGTTTGGATTGTGTAAAATCATGCTAAAAGAAGGAGAATTGGCCTATGTTGCTTTCAAGGGTAAATACCTGCGTTAATTTTCCTTTGGAAAACGTGTGAATTTGTTCCAAAGTAGAAATAGTAGATGAGTTTAGAAATACCCAGTATCTGATTTGGGATTTAATTAATGAAAAAGGCAAAGGTATTTTTAGTAATGTAATGTCATGTCTTGTATAGTTTTGATAGGATTGCAATTTGTATTAATTTTGTGTCCTCAATTGGGTCTGAAAGCATGGGCTATACACTAGCCCAGTTGAAGAGTGTGCCTTCTCACTACTCGTTTGTGAGCTTGAGCCTCTAAACTTCCAATCTTCACTAAGACTTGGGCTCGTTCAGGCCCAAGCTTGAAGGCTTGATGATTGTATGCTTTATTGGTGGTTGATTGGGCTCGATGCTAACCCCGTTCTTCAACATTGCTGATACGGAATGCATGCCAAGAGACTCGAACTCGAGTCTCCCCTTTGTTCTCTTCTTAACTCTTAATTAATTTGGGCCAGGAGGCTGTATAGAGCAAAGACGCAGGCCTCTCGTGTTGGGCTTGTTCCTTTCAGCCTTCAGATTATTCGATTTTGACACGAACCATTCATTTTTTATATATCTAAACTTGTTTCCATTTTCAATGCAAAGTTTCTTTCGGTAAAGATGTACTGAACGTGGGATTTAAAAATAAGAGGGGGTAGATTCTCAATTCACCTAATGTTGTTATTTGGACTTCGTTAATAATTGAGTTGGGCTTCAGTAAACAACTTGATTAGCCACTACTCCCAATACCTCGAATAAGTTGAGGTGTGCCATACTTAGCAAATATAGTTATGGTCCTTAAGAGTTTGATTTTGAATTTCCTTTAAAAATTGGATTTGAGGTGCGCCGTGCCGAGCAAAATCTTAAAATGCATGACCCTCACTTAATTAGTATTTTAATCCATAGAATTTGAGGCGCGCCATTTAGCGAATCTTCCATAGCCCTCGCAAAGTTGAAAATGCGTAGTTGTTTTTGGCGCGTAATTTAAAATTACCTTCCTAAATTCGGGTGTGCATTTCATGTGACCCAAATCCAAATCTTAACAACGTTAAATAAAATGTGTCTCGGACTGCGGGTGCATTTCATGTGGCTTGGTCCAAATACGTGTTTTAGATGACGCTGACCTCCTTAAAATAATTAAAAGCGGTTTGAAGTAAAATGCACATAGGTTTGATAGTATTTTTTAAAATCAGATAATTAGGCCAATAAAAACAGTTGAGCGACCGTGCTAGAACCACGGAACTCGGGAATGCCTAACACCTTCTCTCGGGTTAACAGAATTCCTTACCCGGATTTCTGTGTTTGCGGGATATAACAGAGTCAATCTTTCCTCGATTCGGGATTTGAACCGGTGACTTGGGACACCATAAAATTATCCCAAGTGGCGACTCTGAATTTTTTATAAAATAATCCCATTTTTATTGTCAGTTAAATTGGAAAAAACTCTCTTATATTCCCTTCTCGGGGGTGTAGGTAAAAAGGAGGTGTGACAGCTCTGGCGACTCTACTGGGGATCATAACCCAGAATCTCTGGTTCAGGGTTCAAGAATTCGAGCTTAGATGAATTGTCATAATTGGCTTTATCCATTATCTTATTCTGTTACATGTTGGGCCTAATGTGTTAATTGTTGTTTTTACCGCTTTGATATTATGTGAATTGTATATAAACTGCCACGAAACCCCTGCTCTCTCTGAGTCTTCTAAATCATGGAGAAGTGTACATTTCGTGTGACTTCTCTTCTGTTAGAGTCATATCCCAAATTTAGAACAAGGTTCGGACAAGTTGCAAAGCCGGTGAAGCTTCTGTATTCCCGGTACGCTGCCCCCTCGGCTCGAGTTGTCCGCTCGGGTAAGTCAGGTCTAGAACAATAAACCCAGGTTTTAAATCTAGTATAACAAGACCTCATGTCGGATCCCTAGAAGGAACGTTTGCTTGCATCACGTGCATTTGACTTTGGAGACTCAACACAGGGGTTGGGTCTGTCTAGGACAGGTGTACCAAAAATGAAAAGACCATTCTAATGCATCTTACATGCTACTTGTGCATTTATTTGATTTGGATTTGCATGCTGACCGTCTTTTGAATAATGGGAGAAAGTTGAAAAAAAGAGAATAGCAATGTGAGGGTTAAGTGAGTTAAATCACTTGTTTTGGAAAAACCAATGTCCAAATGGTACTAAAACTCTGCCGAATGTTTTGAGAAAATTGAAAAAAAGGGGTTTTGTTTTGAAAATAGTTGGTTTTATTTTATTTGCCCGAACTACGCCAGTTTGATTCTCACAGGGTGTGAGATACGTAGGCAACTCCCATCGGGTCCAACTTCCTTTTTGCAAAAAATAGCCCAAAAGAACAAAAATTTTGATTTTATTGCAAATAAGTAAGGTGATATCATTCTTGTCTAAAATAGCCGAATATCCCCAAAAGGGGCGCCGGAAGGCCGTTTTTGCAAGAATAGCCACATTTGGTCATTTTTCAAGGTTTTTGCCATTTAGCGAACACAACCTTAAAATTTTTGTTTTCGATGTGCTGAAAGGTCGTATTGGCAAAGCCGGATATTTTTGTGAAACTTTTGAAAAATGGTCATTTTTCTTGAGTCAAAATGAGTCATAGTTTTCTTTTAACTAAAATCACCTTAATAAATGTGCAGGATGAGCACAATTCAAAATGAACCTTTCTCAGTCCGTGAAGAGATCCCGTTGGAGCTACATATGTGGTGGCATGATTTGGGGGACAATAGCAGAAAAGTTGTAACAAAAGTGTTGGGTGGCCTTGTTGGGCTCTTGAAGGTTAAGCCGAGAAAGGACATAATTGAGGCCTTGATACCATTTTGGGACCCAGCGTATAATGTATTCCACTTTGCTGATTTCGAGTTAACTCCTACACTGGAAGAGATAGCAGGCTACGCCGGTCTTGAGGGGAATCTTAGAAATCAATATCCGGTAGCACCGAGAACAGTAACCCCTCACAAATTTTTGGACTTGTTAAGCATCAGTCAGTACATCCGAGACGAAAATTTGGCTAAAGGATTCTATACCTTCTACTTTTTGTACCGACGTTACGAGAATCCCCGTGGCTTCAAGACGCCAGATACCAGTCTTACTCACGCGGGAAACTAAGACAAGTGGGAAGCTCGGAGAGGATTAGCTTTTATAATGGCGTTCCTTTGTATTTTGATTTGCCCCAGAAAAGACGGGAACATAGAGTTGGGACTCGTGGGGATAGCTGACTTTATGATGAAAAAGGCAAATGGGACCATAGTGCCAATGATTTTAGCAGAAATTTACCGAGCTCTGACCCTTTGTCGAGAAGGGGGAAAGTTCTTTGAAGGGTGAAATATGCTGTTACAATTATGGATGGAGGAACACCTTTGCCACCGTCCCGAATACTTGAATTGTGGTATGACTGACCTCGAGTGCATTGAAAAACATGAAAAGCGCGTAGAGGGTTATGAGTTCCCGGATGGTACGGAAGCATGGCATGCTCATTTGAGATCTTTGACTGCAAATAAGATCGAATGGACATTCGGGTGGCTCTCGGTCAGGGAAGTAATTTATATGTCAGCTGAGGTATGTTTTCTGTTGTTGAGGGGTCTTTGAAGTATCCAGCCTTATGCTCCGCGCCGAGTTCTACGTCAGTTAGGCCGATACCAGACTATCCCGCACGATGAGGATTTGAGTTGGCAGGTTATTGAGTTGGAACCAAAAGCCGCTTTTCTGGAAGAAAAAGTGCGTCGAATTTGGCACTAGTGCAGATTCTTAGAGTCTAGAACTCAAGTGCGAGATCTATCCAGAGGCGAGGTGGAGCCTAGTTACACTGCGTGGTATGGTACAAGATCCCGAGTTCATCAGGAGACCGAAAGGCCTAAAAAGAAACCCCATGTCCAACAATTTACCGACGGAGCATAGGTGCAATGGGACTGGTTGACCAAAGAAAATGAGTACCGAGCCACCATAAGCAGGCTGGAAAAGCAAGTCATGGACCTTCAGTTTGAGAATGGATTGTAAGCCGCCATAGATGAATGCGAGAAGAAGAAGTTAACTCAGGAAAATGAAGCCCTCAAAGCTCAAATCCGGAAGTTGAAAATAGCTACTAGAAACCCGGAAAGAAGCCGAGCGGATGAAAGGCTCATAAGCAGTCTGAAAAAGAAAGCCCTTGAGTGTCAGGATGACCTAGAAAAGTCTGAGGCCATTCTGGCGAAAGTCCGGGCTCAATTGGCGGAAAATGCGGAAGAGCAGGCACAGTTTGTGCAACAAATGAAAAGAAAGTATGAAGGGACAATCACTAGCCTGAAGGGAAAAATGACTATCCTCGAGAATGAGGTAGCCAAGCAGGCCAAGGACTTTAAAGCTGATAGGGAACACTATTATGATTTGATGGCTTGGATGGAGGAAGAAATGCAACAGTTGCAAAATCAGATAATGAGTGATTTGGAGTGGCTTTAAAGGGATCTTGCATATAGGCCCGTGGCGAGACCAAATGATGTCCCGTGGGCCTCAAGAGCATTTGAGGCATTAATGTATTCATGATTTTCATTGGAGTCTGTTAGTCTGTTTGCGAGTCTGTATTTTCTTTTGTTGGAGTATGTTAGTTGGTTTTCGAGTCTGTTATTTTCACCTTTCTGTCAGAGTCTGTTGGTCTTGTTTTGAGTCAAAGTCTGTTAATTTTCCTTTTCAAGTCTGTTAATTTTATAATTTGGTAGAATGAGTGGTTGTAATCAAAACTGTTTTATTTTATGGAAAAATTTGAAATCCCAAAAATGTTTTGTTATTTATTTTCTGCACTTATCTCCAAGAACTACGCTTGGTCTGATTCATGCGGGGTCATGATACGTAGGCAATATCCATAGGATTCGACCATAACCAAATGAAAAGAAAGGAAAAGAAGAAGAGAGGGAAAACAACAGGGAAAAAAAAAGAAAAGAGAGAGAAAATAAGGAACCGTGAGAAGGAGACAATGGAAAAATAAGAGAGAGAAATGAGAGAATAAAAAAAAGTGGCAAGAATAAAAAAGAGAGAAAAAGGGAAGTTGCAAATAAAAATAAGGAAAAGCCGGGATGATGCAAGCAGCCGATCAAATGCATAATAGAAACGGTTAACTGCTTAGGTGCATTCACTCCTCAAATGTGCGATTGCTTATCTGTTAAAGCCCTAATCGCTAACAAGCTTGTTATTGATGAAATTATAGTTCAGGCAGGTGGTTAGTTTAATTGGCATTCTGGCAACTCACTCCTACAACACCCGGTCCAAAAACAAGTTGAACATGGCCAACCAGGAACTTGAGGCAAGTATTGTCGATCCGTCAAAAAAGGTGGAAGAATCGGAGGTTAATCTAAAAGATGAGTTGTATAAGCTGAAGCAACAGATGGATGAAATGTACCAAGCATGGGCGAAAGTGCACCCACAGCCAGTTTACCCCGCCAACCCTGCTTTTATCTCGCCATTGGCTTAGCCCCAGGAACCTCCCACTGTGAACTCATCTCCGGCCTTTCCCCTCTACCAATAATACCACGGCACCACTTCTCATACATCACAAGCTCCACCACCCAAACAAATCTCGTACCCTCCTCCACCAGTCACTATTGTTTTTGTGGCACCCCCACCTACTGCATTACACTGATCCTCCAGTGAGCCTCTGTTCCAGACTCACGATAACTAGTATTACCCCCCGGAGCCCCGAAGCCCACTTTCAAGGTTCTAGAACCCTATTCCTACACTCCTCATTTTGACATCCCTACAGAAATCGAAAAACCATCTAAAAATCCCGAATAGGAGGAGATGTTCAGGAAAGTTAAAAGCCTGGAACAGTCATTCAGATACATGCGGGGGTTGGGAGGTCAAGTAAGTGTGGCTTACAAAGATCTATGTCTATTTCCAGATGTGCAATTGCCGGCAGGGTTTAAAATGACCAAGTTTGATTTGTATGATGGGCATGGTGATCCAGTGGCGTATTTGAGAGGTTTTTATAGCAAAATGAGGGAAGCTGGCGGGAAAGATGAGTTGCTAATGGCATATTTTAGTCAAAGTCTGAGTGGTTCGGCGCTAGAGTGGTACACTCGGCAGGATCACGGAAGATGGTACACATGGGATGATCTAGCCCAGGCATTTGCTTGCCACTTCCAGTACAATCTCAAGATTATTCCGGATCGTTTGTCCTTGACGAAACTTGAGGAAAAGCATAATGAGAGTTTTAGGGAGTATGGTTTTAGGTGGAGAGAACAGGCAGCAAGGGTTGACCCTCCAATGAAAGAAAGTGAAATGGTGGATTATTTTCTTCAGACCTTAGAACCTACTTATTACAGTCATCTGGTATCAGCTATAGGTAAGTCCTTCAATGAAGTGGTAAAAATGGGCGGTATGGTAGAAGAAGGGCTCAAGACAAACAAAATCATGAGTTATTCTACGATCAAGGCAACCACCCAGGCCATTCAAAGTGGAACTAGGGGAGCAATTGAAAAGAAGAAGAAAGAGGATGTCGCAACGATCGAGTCAGAAGATTGGTTCGGACCCAGGGGCCCATCACATTACTATAACCAGCCTCGAACCCACCACCAAACCTACCCTCATACCCCATATGGCCCACCACAACACTACTACCCACCACCAGATCCCTATTTTTCTATCCACCATGCCCAAACATACACTCAACCTCCTGCCCACGCGCAATGGCGTGCGCCAACCCCACAGAATACCTACCCAGCTCCATAAAATGCCTATCCACCCCCAAGATCCTACCGAAACCCTCCTGGATCAGGTTTCCAGCCCAACCAAGCATTTAAGAATAAGAGGTTGCAAAAGAAGAAAACTTTCACTCCATTAGGAAAATCCTATACCAGTTTGTTCTACAGATTGAGACAATTGGGTATGTTGAGTCTGATCGAGCCAAAACTGCCAAATCCTCCCCCGAGGAATCTTGATCACTCTGTGAGTTGCGAATATTGTTCCGGTGCTCCGGGGCACGATACAGAGAAATGCTCGCAATTGAAAATAGTTATGCAAGGGCTCATTAATACTAATCGGATTGAGGTCCAAGCTCCGGAGGTGCCCAATATCAACCAGAATCTGTTGTCGGCCCATCATGAGACAAATATGATCGAGAAAGTGCATAGGGGAGGGGGCCTAAGAAGCCTTCACAGACCGTCATGATGATTCGGTCCAGTGAAGTCAAGCCGGTTGAAGAGCCAACAAGTGAGAAATCAGTGATCAGGTTGAGTGGGGCAAACAGTGAACCATCTACAGTAGTCAAGAAGGGGACCCCAAGTGATGTGGTAGTAAAACAAGAAAGAGCAAAAGTGGTTGTGCCAGGAGTGGCGAACAAGCCTGTTGTAATTGTGGAGGGTGCCCGCACATATCCTATCATTATCAAGCCGGTAACTCAATTACCGATAGTCAACAGCAAGGCGGTCCAAAGGAATTATGAACGAGTGACAGTGACTTACAAGGGGAAAGAGGTTAAAGAAGAAGTTTGTGAGACCCACGGTTTGACTTGATCGGGGAGATGCATTGCCCCCGAAGAGTTGAGAAAAGCTAAGATCTCCAAAGATAACCCAGTGCTAGTGAAGAAAGCTGTGACCGAGGAAGAAGCAGAGGAATTCTTGAGAAAGATGAAAGTGCAGGACTATTCCATTGTAAAGCAGTTGAGGAAGACACCGACTCAGATTTCACTATTATCATTATTGATCCATTCAGACGAGCACCGTCGGGCTTTGATGAAGATCCTGAATGAGGCTCACGTTCCTGACAAAATCTCAGTAAACCACTTGGAAAATATAGCTAACAAGATATTTGAGGTAAACAGAGTCATTTTTTCTGATGATGAGTTGCCCGTGGAGGGTACTGAGCATAATAGAGCCCTCTATCTTACGGTAAAATGCAAAGATTTTGTGGTTACTCGGGTACTGGTCGACAATGGTTCTAGTGCGAACATTTGCCCTCTCTCTACTTTGGACAAGTTGAAGGTGGATGACGAAAGAATTCACAAGAACAGTATCTGCATTCGGGGATTCGACGGTGGAGGGAAAGATTCAGTCGGGGACATAGTGCTTGAGCTTACAATAGGGCTAGTGGAATTTACCATGGAGTTCCAGGTGCTTGATGTGGTTGTTTCTTACAATCTGCTATAGGGTCGACCCTGGATTTATGCTGCCAAAGCAGTCCCGTCTACTCTGCATCAAATGGTCAAGTTTGAATGGGATAGACAGGAAATTGTTGTGCACGGCGAAGATAATTTATGTGTTCCCAGCGATGCCATTGTTCCGTTCATAGAGTTTGAAGACGACAATGGGCCATGGGTTTATCAGGTTTTTGACACGGTATCGATAGAGAAAATTTCAGAAGGGAAGTGCGTTCCAACTCCGAGGGTAGCTGCTGCATCAGTCATGGTAGCCGTTGAAATGTTGAAAAATGGTTTTGTACCGGGCAAGGGTTTGGGTGCATCTCTGCAAGGTATCATACAGCCGGTGTCTCTCCCCAAAAACTTGGATACATTTGGTTTGGGGTTCAAGCCCACAGTTGCGAACGAGAAAAGAGCTAAAAAGTTGAAACAGAGGGCCTGGGTCCTCCCAAAGCCCATCCCACAGCTCTCCAAATCATTTGTCAGGCCTGGCACCAAAAAACGCCCAGTAACAACAGTTCCCAGTTCTGTGGTTGGTCCTGATAAAGAGTTGATTGAAAGGTTTGAGAAGTTATTCGATGATGTGAACATGGTGGAAGCTGGAGAGGGTTCTAGAAAGGCGAATGTGTAATTTGTTGGGCCCAGTGCAAAGATTAACAATTGGAAAGCTACTCCTCTCCCCACCAGGAAGGAGTTTTGGTAGTATTCTTTGATTTTCTTTCAGTTTATCTGGATTGATCCAGGGTTGTAATTCAGATTCTATGTTCCGTCTGTTTGGATGTATAAACCTTGTTATCTTTTAATTTCAATGAAATGCAATTTCCCTTTTTCCTCATTCCTGACAGTTTTATTTTTGTTTTCTTTTCTTTCTTATACAGTTCTTTTTATGCTGGTTTCAATAACAAGACATGCATGAGGAATCTTCGGCTCAGTCTTAAAAGCCAATCTAATTCTGAAATAGTAATTCAAGAAATAGAGTGTGATGATGAATCAGAATATGATGAGGATGAGGCCTTTGAAGAGATTAGTAAAGAATTAAGCCATTTTGAAGAAAAACCCAAGCCTAACCTGAGTGATACAGAAGCAATCAATTTAGGGGACCTAGATAATATCAGAGAAACTAAGATAAGTGTTCATCTTGAACCTCAACTCAGGGAGGAGATAATTAAAGCGTTACTTGAGTACAAAGACGTCTTGCATGGTCATATGACGACATGCCGGGTTTAAGCACTGACTTGGTGGTCCACAAATTGCCCACTGACCCGTCATTCCCTCCTGTCAAGCAGAAGTTGAGGAAGTTTAAAACAGACATGAGTGTAAAAATTAAAAAAGAGGTCACAAAGCAGTTTTAGGCAAAGGTCATTCGGGTCACTCGGTATCCCACTTGGTTAGCCAACATAGTACATGTGCCAAAGAAGGATGGCAAGACCAGGGTGTGTGTTGATTATCGTGATCTCAACAAGGCGAGTACCAATGACAACTTCCCACTAACAAATATCCACATTCTGATTGACAATTGCACCAAACATAAGCTTGGGTCTTTTGTGGACTGTTATGCGAGCTATCATCAGATCTTAATGGATGAGTAAGATGTGGAGAAGACGACATTCATCACACCATGGGGAACATACTACTGCAGGGTCATGCCTTTCAGTTTGAAAAATGCTGGGGCAACTTACATGAGGGCAATGACAACCATATTCCACGACATGATACACAAGGATATCGAGGTTTATGTGGATGATGTAATCATAAAGTCTAGAAAGCAGTCTGAACATGTCAGAGATTTGAGAAAATTCTTCCAAAGGCTTCACAGGTACAATTTTAAGCTCAATCCTGCAAAATGCGCATTTGGTGTGCCATCTGGAAAATTGTTGGGATTCATAGTCAGCCGTCGAGGTATTGAATTAGACCCGTCAAAGATCAAAACTATCCAAGAATTGCCACCCCCAAGGAACAAAACTGAGGTGATGAGTTTATTAGGGAGGTTGAATTACATCAACAGGTTCATTGCTCAGCTTAGGACAACTTGTGAGCCTATCTTCAAACTGTTGAAGGATACTGCTGTCAAATGGACAGATGAGTGTCAAGAAGCATTTGATAAGATAAATAGGTACTTGTCAAACCCACCTATGTTTGTGCCACCAGAACCGGGGATACCTTTGATTCTGTATTTGACGGTCCTGGACAATTCATTTGGTTGTGTGTTGGGTCAGTATGACATCACCGGCAGGAAGGAGCATGCCATTTATTATCTCAGCAAGAAGTTCACATCTTATAAGGTTAAGTACACTCACCTTGAGAGGACATGTTGCGCCCTAACTTGGGTAGCACAGAAGTTGAAGCACTATTTGTCATCTTACACTACTTACCTCATCTCTTGTTTGGATCCGTTAAAGTATATCTTTCAGAAGCCTATGCCTACAGGGAGGCTCGCAAAGTGGCAGATCTTGCTCACAGAATTTGACATCGTCTATGTGACCCGGACTGCGATGAAAGCCCAGGCATTGGCCGACCATTTGGCCGAGAATTCGGTGGATGAAGAATATGAGTCGTTGAAGACTTACTTTCCTGATGAAGAGGTAATGCACATTGATGAGATGGAACCAGTTGGAGAGTCAGGTTGGAAACTCTTCTTTGATGGAGCTGTCAACATGAAAGGCGTCGGGATAAGGGCTGTACTTATTTCTGAAACAGGGCATCACTACCCTGTTACGGCTCAGCTTCATTTCTATTGCACTAGCAACATGGCTGAGTACAAGGCATGTATTTTGGGTTTGAGGTTGGCTGCGGACATGGGTGTCCAGGAAGTCTTGGTCTTGGGAGACTCGGACCTTCTGGTGCACCAGATCCAAGGGGAATGGGAAACAAGGGATTTAAAACTTATACCGTACCAGCAATGTTTACATGATCTTTGTCAACGGTTTCAGGTAGTAGAGTTAAGGCATATTCCATGGATCCATAATGAGGTTGCTGATGCTTTAGCTACCTTGGCATCAATGTTACACTATCCAGATAAGGCCTATGTTGACCCGTTGCGTATTTAGGTCCACGATCAACATGCTTATTGCAATGTGGTAGAAGAAGAACTTGATGGTGAGCCTTAGTTTCACGATATTAAGGAATGTATCAGAATGGGGTATATCCGGTACAAGCCGTAGGTGATCAAAAGAGAACAATTCAGTATTTGGCAAGCGGATTTTTCTTCAGTGGAGGGGTTTTGTCAAAAGGACTCCGAAATCTTGGATTGTTGAGATGCATAGATGCTAGACAGGCCACAGCTATCATGACCGAGGTACATTCTAGAGTCTGTGGATCACATATGAGTGGATACGTACTGGTAAAGAAGATTCTCTGAGCAGGTTATTATTGGCTCACTATGGAACGAGATTGTATCAGTTTCGTGCGCAAGTGTCATCAGTGCTAGGTGCATGAAGATTTGATTCATTCTCCACCATCGGAATTGCACACAATGTCTGCACCGTGGCCTTTTGTCACATGGGGCATGGATTTCATTGAGCCAATTGAGCTGGCAACATCAAATGGGCACAGGTTCATTCTAGTGGCCATCGACTATTTCACCAAGTGGGTGAAGGCTAAAACGTTCAAGTCTGTAACTAAGAAAACGGTGGTTGATTTTCTGCACTCAAATATCATTTGTCGGTTTGGGATACCAAAGGTGATTATTACAGACAATGGGGCTAATCTCAATAGTCATTTGATGAAAGAGGTAGGTCAGCAGTTCAAGATTATACATCTCAATTCCACCCCTTACCGCCCCAAGGCAAACGGAGCAGTCGAGGCAGCCAACAAGAACATAAAGAAGATACTTCGGAAAATGGTGGAAGGGTCCAGGCAATGGCACGAAAAGCTGCCTTTTGCATTGTTGGGTTATCGCACTACTGTTTGTACTTCAGTAGGGGCGACTCCTTATTTGCTGGTGTATAGCACCGAAGTAGTGATACCCGCAAAAGTGGAAATCCCATCCCTTCGAATTGTCGCGGAGGCTGAAATCGATGATGATGAATGGGTCAAAACCCACCTGGAACAATTGAGCCTGATCGATGAGAAAAGATTGGTAGCAGTGTGTCATGGCCAGTTGTATCAACAAAGAATGGAAAGAGCATATAATAAAAAGATGCGTCCGCGGAAGTTTGAAGTGGTTCAGCAAGTGTTGAGATGTATCCTTCCACATCAGGCTGAAGCCAAAGGCAAGTTCGCCCCAAACTGGCAGGGGTCATTCATCGTAACTAGAGTGTTGTCAAAGGGTGCTTTGTATTTAACAAATATAGAAGGTAAGTGTGTAGAGATGGCCATTAATTCTGATGCGGTCAAGAGATATTATGTATGATTTTCTTTGGTTAAATTATATTTGTTTGTACTTGGCACATTTTAAAGATTGGAATGACGAAGGCATTTTGTTCTGCTATCTAAACATTTTATCCTTTGTTACCCCTTTTGAGCCTTATTTATTTCCTTTCATATCCCTCTTTTGGAATTAGTAGCAGAGATCAGAAACACAAGCGTGAAAGATAAGTAAAAGAAAAAAAAGAGAAAAGAAAAAAAATAAAAGGAAAAGAGAAAAAGAAAAAAAAAGACCAACAAAACAACAAAAAGAAAAAGAAAGAAAACGAGAGAAAGAAAAGAAAGAGATAAGAGAAAATCACAACAACAAAGCAATTTCTATGACATGAACTACGTTCGACCTGATTCCTTTTAAGGATACGTAGGCAGCCTCACGGTTCGGTCCCATCAAAATAAAATCCCAAAAGTTCCCAAGCAAAAAAATCGGGGCAGAAGTGTGGTTGTTGTAAGAAATCTGATTCCGAAAGTTGTAATTTTGAACCCATTTGAATTGTTTTGGGCCTTGATACCCTTTCTTTCTAACCCTATCCAAAAGCCCACATTATGGTCCAAAGAAAGACCTTTTGATCAGTCTTCGAGAGATGCTAAGTCGAGCAAGTAGAAGTGATTCATATCAGGGGAAACACTCTTGTCCAAGCAGGAAAATAAAAAATGAGAGAGTCTTATTGGTGATAACCCTCACGGGCACCATAAGGCGACGGGAGCTGAGAGAAATCAAAAATTAGAGAGTCTTATTGGTGAAAACCCTCACGGGCACCATAAGGCGACGGGAGCTGAGAGAAATCAAAAATGAGAGAGTCTTATTGGTGAAAACTCTCACGGGCACCGTAAGGAGAAAGTGAGTTGAGAGATGAACAAATGAGATAGGCTTGTTGGTAAAAACCCTTCAGGGCACCGCAGGCCGAACAAGGTCAAGGTTTTGGTGAAGAAGTCAGGTTATGGAAACTCCGAGGCAACAAAGTATGGCAACTAAAAGTTGATTGGTTAGACAGATTGGGCCGATTAATCCAAAATGCATGTCATGATCATTGGTACCAGCTGTTCCACTCAGATAAGCTTCTTTTTCTTTTTCCTTTTGTAGCAGTCATCTGGTTTTGGATTCTTCTTATCCTTAACTCTCAGGGTCATTGCATTTCAGTTCTTTTGGGTTTTGTTTCTCTAAGATGTTTCAATGTCAGTATTGGTCAAGCAAATAAGAAAGGATTTCAAAGCTCACTACCAACTTCAAAAATTGCAAAGCATAGTGTGGCCAGAACACACCAAAGATAGCATGATGTAAAGTGGGATATAAAGTGCCAGCGAAAGTTCCAACGGCAGAATGATTTAGTAATTGCATGGGAAATGCAGAGGTTTAGATAAAGGGGTCAGAGGTGTGAAACAATGGTTCGGGTATAGAACACTCGGGTCATCCGAGGTCATGTGGTTTGAAAGTCAGTCGGGAAGTCAAGCGATTCTTGGCAAGTTCAGGGGAAGTCAGTCAAAACAAAGCACAATAGCGGGGAGGCCACTTTCAGCAAGAATGCCACAAACTAACCACCACATTTTAAACTGATAAGATTTTTCTTTGATTGAAACAGGGGCAGAAAGTTTTCGATTGTTCGGGGAAACCATCCGTAGGGGAAAAGCAAGCACCAGACAGGTTTGGTTTTGATTCTCAGGACCCTCCTGGAAAATGGGACCTAGTCTAAAATTCAAAACAATCATGCGTAGCATAATCTAGCATAAATGTACCAGAGAGGAATATAAGTTGGTTTCAAAATTTGCATGTTTAAGATAGGATTCAATTAGGAGTTTTCAGGACCCTCCTAGATAATGAGACTTAGCTTTAAGACTTCCTTTAGATAACAAGATTTAGCATAGGCTCTGCTGTAGGGTAGTGTAATTCAGCCGTAAAAATTGTCACTCTTAGGATAATACTTGATTTTTGACTTTCAGGACCCTCCTGGATAATGGGATGTAGCTTTAATACTTTCTTAGATAACAAGATGTAGCGGAAGTAATACCTTCAGAAGATATAACTTAGATTTAAAGTTGGCGTTTAATTAAGAGTTGTCAGGACCCTCCTGGATAATGGGGAGTAGTTTAAGACTCTCTTAGATAACAAAATTTAGCAGAAGTCACACCTTTAGAAGATATAACTTAGATTTAAAATTATCATTTAATTAAGAGTTATCAGCCCCCCCCCCCGGATAATGGGACCTAGCTTTCAAATCATAGTAATATTTGGTAATATGATTCAGTTTAACACTCACATATGTGCCCAGCTACCAAACTGGGGCAGAAATTTTCTTTATTTTTGTTGAAATCAGGTACCCACTTAGAGAATAGGGATAAGCAATTCAAGTTCAGCAATCAGGCGCCTACCTGGAAAGCACGGGAATACAATTTAAATTCAGCAGTCAGGTGCCCACCTAGAGAGCACGGGAATACAATTCAAGTTCAGCAGTCAGGAGCCCACCTGGAGAGCACGAGAATACATTTCAAGTTTAGCAATCAGGCACCCACCTGGAGAGCACGGGAATACAATTCAAGTTCAGCAGTTAGGCGCCCACCTGGAGAGCATGGGAGTACAGTTCAAGTTCAGCCATCAGGCGCCCACCTGGAGAGCACAGGAATATAATTCAAGTTCAGCAGTCAGGCATCTACTTGGAGAAAGGGAAAGCATCTCAGAGTACAATTCGAGTTCAGCAATCAGGCGTCCACCTGGAGAAAAGGGAAAGCATCTCAAATTACAATTCAAGTCAGCAACAAAGGAATTTCACCTGGAGAATACAAGTCAACAAGGCAACAAGAACCACAAGATCAAGTTTGAAGATACAGATAAGATTTTTGTAATGCATAGATCATAGTTTAGTCTAGCTTCTTTTTATTTTGATATGGTGTAATAAGGAGTTTAGTAAGCAGTAGCAGCAGCAGTAGTAGCAATAGTGAAATCACAGCTTCCTGGTAGTCCCAGCTACCGGAACTTTCCGAACTACACTGAACAGATTCCTTTATAGCCAAGGATATGTAGGCAACCTCGGAAGCAGGATGCAGTCAAATCTTTCAAAAATGCTTCCCACAGAGTATTCAAACGAGCAAAAATTGCTCGTATCCGCTCACTTTATCTTTGCACGAAAACTCTTCGTGTTTCCGAGCAAAGAGGGAAAGCTGTGGGCACATAATTTTTTTCCTATATGAATTACTCCCACATTTTAAACAAAATAATTTTTCCATTTGTTTGCAATTTCGTAGATTAATGTAGCTTTTTTGTTAAATTGTTTGCATTTGTCTGTGCACGTTTATTTTGTTTAATTCATGAAAAATATAAAATATGTTGCATTTGCATTTAAGATTTAATTTTACATTTTTTAATTAAGTAGTAAATTAGTTATTTAATAAGAATTGGAAAAATCACAAAAACAGTTATTTTTGCACTTTTAATTTTAATTTTTGAACTTTGGTAGTTTCTCCTTTAATTTGGTTCTTAATTATGTGTGGTAATTGTTATTTGAAGTTAGTTAATTTAATTTGATAGGGTAATTTGATTAGGGATTAATTTAGGGTTTTTTATTTTAATATTAATTTTAAAAAGAAATTAAAAAAAAAAGTGAAAAGAAATTGAAAAGAGAAGGGAACTGAATTAGAATTTAGGTTTTCTTTAATTCCTAGCCCAAACCAAACACTCAAAACCCGTCCAAACTGAAGCCCAGAACCGTCCCCACCCGGTCCGTTTCTTTGGAAGATCAAACGACACCGTCGTTACCTAAACGGCCCCGCTTTACTTTGATCGAATCCCAGCCGTCAATTCCCATGCAATCCAACGGTGGGGAACTATGGGTAGGGGTAGTATAAAAATGTCAGAATCTCGTCACCCCCCTTCTCATCTCCAAAACCCCTCTCTTCAGAGACTCTTCTAGGAACCCTAGCCCGCCGCCCTAAATTCTCCCACCATCTCCACCGGCGACGCCGCCCCAATCACTCCCAAATTAACACCCTAAAATCCCCACGACCCCCTCATCCCAAATCTCCACTTAGTTTACTTCAAATAACCTTGGAACTCCTCAAATATTAAATCACAAGACGAACCCTAGAAAATCCAAATCGAATTCTGTGGGAATTTCAAGTCTAATTTGGTTTTGATCGTGTGTTCTTTATAAGAACATACGATTAATATCAGATTTGGCCGGAAAATTAGAAGATTTTAAGGCTCAAGCTTCACTCTCCACTATCCGAATATTAATAGGTATTTTCTTTTCTTTTCCTTTTTCTGTTATTATCTTCTCTCCAATTTTTCTTTCTTTTTCTACTTCTCTACTTCTTCTCCTCTTCTTGAATCCTTTTTATTTGTTCCGGAGTCATTTTTCATGTATGAGTAATTCAGAATCTTTTCCTTAATTAGTTAATTAGCTCGTTTGATTTAATAGCTTAGTTAATTCCCTTTATTTGTGCTAATTAAACAGTAATTTAGTTTAGATTTTTATTTGTGAAAATTATTTCAGTACTTGTGTTTTTCAGAGGTTTATAGAATTTAGTGGGTTTAATTTATTTCTTGGGCTTTAAGTTGTTGTCGACCCATTTTGCAAAATGTAGCCTGTTTAAATTGTTCTAAATCATTGGGTCAAATTGACCCGATTGGATTTCTGAAGTAATTTTCAGAGGTTTAAAGGGTAATGTGGGGAGTTTGGGTAAGGGGAATCTTTTGTAACTGCCTGGAAAGCTTCTAGGAAGTGGGATTGGGGTTTGTTTTGAAATTTTGAAAATTAATTAGGGGTATTTGAGCTAAAATAAAAATTGAAAAAGGTTTTAGGTGCAAAATTGATTCATTACGGGTGCCCTAAATGCCTTGCCTATAAAGGCACTCTACCTTGATATTCAAGGCTCGATTTTAAGAGAGATAGGTCCCAAAACTGAAACGACTGAGCTTTCTTATAAAAATTCTGAATTTCTGCATTATTAAAAACTAAAATTTTTGCTTCTGGTTTGGTATTTCTGATTCTTTGTGGCAAAGAACTCTTGGAAATTGATAGTCTTATTGCTAAAATAGAGAAATGGTTTAAGTAGCTGAACTGGTTTCAAGTTAGGTGTTGGGAGTCACTGTTTCATTGCATGTTTCACATTGGTTGTTTGCTGGTTTCTGTTCTGCTGTAGCTACTGCTCCTTCACCTTTTTCCCCTTTCCATTTCCAGGTAAATGTACTTGAAACTCATCTCAATGTGAAGTCCAAATGAGAAGATGAAATGAGAAACAGAACGTTGAAGCATGATTTTAAGTTTATTTTCCTTTATGCTTGCTATTTTTCTGATTTACCTTTAATGCATATGGTGTTGGTTGTTGACAACTTCCTCTAAGGAGTTGCATTCTATTTATTTTTAGTATAGAATGTAGTGTTCTATAAAATTTTGTAGCTGGGTGACATTTCAATTATTGAACTCTTATTTTTAATTTTGTCTCTGAATGGTTAAGGGGGTTTGAAGGATAACACATATGGTCGGATCAGTAATAAGTCATAGATCTTATTTCTCATGTTATTATAATATGCTTGTTGCTATGATTCACACAATTAAAGAGTTGAATGCTTTTTGAGTCTGGATTGTGTAAAATCATGCTAAGAGAAGGGGAATTGGCCTATGTTGCCTTGAAGGGTAAATACCTACGTTAATTTTCCTTTGGAAAACGTGTGAATTTGTTCCAAAGTAGAAATGATAGCTGTGTTTAAGAATACCCAGTATCTAATTTGGGATTTAATTAATGAAAAAGGCAAAAGTATTTTTAGTAATGTAATGTCTTGTCTTGTATAGTTTTGATAGGATTGTAATTTGTATTGATTTTGTGTCCTCAATTGGGTCTGAAATCTTGGTGTGATGACCCAGCCAGTCGTCTCATGATTTACCGCTCCATTTTCCCCATTTTAGCTTCTTTACGCTTCGTTATCCGTGTTTTATGTGATCGGGTTGATTAGTTCGAGTTCGGAGAGGATTTGGTAAGAAATGAGACACTTAGTCTCTTTTAAGAAGGCTTAAGTTGGAAAAGTCAACTGGATGTTGACTTATGTGTTAGATGGATCGGAAGTGAGTTCCGATGTTTCGGTTAGTTTCGGGAGGTGACTTGTGACTTAGGAGCACGATCGGAATGGGTTTAGGAGTTGTAGAGAAGATTTAGGCTTGAATTGGCGAAATTGATATTTTGGAAAATTCCGGTTGATAGGCGAGATTTTGATATAGGGGTCGGAATCGAGAGTTGCAATAGCTTCGTTGTGTCATTTGGGATGTGTGTGTAAAATTTCAGGTCATTTGGACGAGATTTGATAGACCTTTTGATCGAAAGCATAATTTAAGAGTTCTTGGAGTTCTTAGGCTTGAATCCTATGTTAAATTGGTGATTTGATGTTGCTGTAAGCGTTCTGAAGTGTTGAACAAGTTTGAACGATATCATGGGATGTGTTGGTACAATTAGTTTGAAGTTTCAGGGGTCCCGGGTAGGTTCCGGGATGTTTTGGGCCGAAAATCGTAGTTGTAGCAGGTCCAGGAGGGTTGCAGGCCCCAGAACTCACCCACGCGGTTCGCACAAAAATGAATGTGCCCGCGGTGAGTGCTGTGCGGACCGCACAAAAGCGGGCGCGGTAGGCGTCGCGCGGACCACACAAAAGTGGACGCGGCCGCGGTGAAGAACCTTCTCGCTGGTCCAACTTCGGAAGCTCATATCTTTTGATCTACAAGGAATTTTGAGGTGATTCAAAACCTAAAGTAGTAGACCTTCGTGTCTAGTTTCCAAAAAGGTAAAGATATTACAATTTGGACATCTGTAAAAAACGTTATGGGCAAAATACTAAAGCCTGTCACTGTAGAGAAGGCCTGTGCGGCCGCGGTTGTTTTTGAAATGGACCACATTGGCTTTTGCAGACCGCGGTCGATTTGGTGCGGCCCGCGGTAGCTGAAATCTGAGGGGTACCTATAAATATGAGGTTTTGAGTTTTATTTAATAGTTTGACCTAGAGAGCTCGGATTTTGGCGATTTTTCAAAGGTTTTTCAAGAAATTCATCGGGGTAAGTGATTTTAACTCAGATTTGGCTAGAATACATGAATCTATCACTGCATTCATCATTTAATTCGTGATTTGGGATGGAATTTGGAAAAAAAATTGTAAAACCTTTCAAAAATGTAAAATGATGATTTGAAGGATCAAATGGTATCGAAATTGAATAATTTTGGTATGGTTAGACTCGTGAGGGTATGAGGATTCTGAAAATGTAAATTTTACCTGATTCCGAGACGTGAGCCCGGGGCTCGAGTTTTGCTAATTTCGAGATTTTTGAAATTTTTCGAATATTTTTGCTTGGGCTTTGTTTCCTTAGCATATTGTGACGTATTCGTTCTGATTTTAGATAGATTTGACGCGCGTAGAGGCCAATTCGAGGGGCAAAGGCGTCGCGAGCTAGAGAATTAGCCAGTTCGAGGTGAGTAATGGCTGTAAATGATGTCCCAAGGGTTTGAAACCCCGGATTGCACATCGTAGTGCTATATTGAGGCAAGATACGTGTTGGATGATAAGCGTGTGGTCTTTCACTACTGGGGATTGTGACTTGGTCCATCCCGATTGATGATTTTACCGCATATTTAACTGAAATTCATTTGTTATCATCATGATTTGGGCTGATTGCCATATTTGGGCTTCGTGCCAAATATTTGAACCCTTCGGAGATCTTTATCACTGTTTCCTCACTGCTTGACTTATTATTTGAACTCAGTCCTGTTGATATCTACTGTTTTAAAAACTCAGCCACTTTTACTCAGATTTGAAACTTAAATGATATTTCTACATCATGTTTTGGGCTGAGAACTACTGTTTTACTAATGCCCAAAGGGCTTGTGATGATTTTTGGACTGAGTGAGGCCGAGGGCCATATATGAGGATATGCTGAGTGATATGAGGCCGAGGGCCTGAGATACTTTATATGCCACGAGGTGGCTTGAGTGATGTGAGGCCGAGTGATTTTTTGGCCGAGGGCCTGAGATACTTTATATGCCACGCGGTGGCTTGAGTGATGTGAGGATATGCTGAGTGATGATGCCATGAGGTGGCTTGATATAGCGCTTGGGCCGTAAGGGGCCCCTCCGGAGTCTGCACACCCACAATGAGCGCGGGTACCCATTGTTCTAAGTGATTGATGCTATGCCTGAGGGGCTGATATGAGTGATTGTGAGGTAGCCCGAGGGGCTGATACTATTCTGAAAGTGAGCCTGAGGGGCTGATACTGTTCTGAGTGATTGATACTGAGCCCGAGGGGCTGATACTGTACTGAGAGTGAGCCTGAGGGGCTGATACTATGCTGAGCGATTGATACTGTGCCTGAGGGGCGGATTTATACTTGTTATTTACCTGTTAAATTACCGATTTTATTTATTTTAAAAGGAATATCATTTGATTTCTTCATTGATTTACTGCTTTAAGTGATTTTTACTGGTTGATATGGAATTGCTTTGTGCCTTTACGTGTTTTCATACTTTCAGCCATTATTTATAATTATTACTCACTAAGTCGGAGTACTCATATTACTCCCTGCACTGTGTGTGCAGATTCAGGTATAGCAGAGTCTGCACCTGAGCACTGATACCGTCTAGGCTAGGCAGTGATTTGGAGTTACGAGGTAGCTATTGACGTCCGCAGCCCCTTGTCTCTCTTATCCTCTATCATTTATGTTTTCTTCAGACTGTTGTATCGGATTCCGTACTTTGTAAACCTATAGCAGATCCTGTAGTAGCTCATGACTTGTGATACCCTGGTTTGGGCTGTGCCGGGATGGTTCTTGCGGTTGTTATCGTTAAATTCTACAATTTATGAGTATTATATTATATGTTATTACTGTTTATGATGATTAACTATTTAAAAGAGGTGTTCCGTTTTGGTCTGGCTGGATTTGTCTTCACCAGAGGCGCCATCACAACCGGGTTTGGGGGTTGGGTCGTGACAAGTTGGTATCAAAGCGTAGGTTACATAGGTCTCACGAGTCATGAGCAGGTTTAGTAGAGTCTCGCAGATCGGTACGGAGATGTCTGTATTTATCCTCGAGAGGCTGCAGAACCTTTAGGAAAAACTTCATATTCTTGAAAATCCTGTCGTGCAAACTTGTTGATCCGAATTCTAAACTTCTATTATTCGATTCTCTCGCAGATGGCGAGGACTCGCGCTACCGGACGAGGTGGACGACCACTAGTGCCACTCACTGAGGCCACCAGAGGCCGTGGACGCGGTCGTGGACGTGGCAGAGGCAGAGCAGCACCTGTTGATCCACCAGCTGCCCCGGCTCCGGATCAGGCTCCAGCTATGGATGCTCCAGCAGCACTAGTTCAGGCACCAGCTGTGCCTATCGTGGTTTCGGGTCTTCAGGAGGCCTTGGCACAGATCTTATCAGTTTGCACTGGCCTGGCTTAGGCAGTTTCAGCCACTACAGCAGCAGCTACTTCACAGGTCGGGGGAGGCAATCAGACCCCCACTGCTTGCACACCTGAGCAGGTAGTGCAGGGACTACAGATACCGGGGGCACCTCCAGCTTAGCTGGTTGCACCAGTTTAGGAGTTTGTTGTGCCAGTTATGCCGGATGATGAGCAGCGTCATCTTGAGAGGTTTGGTAGAGTCCGGCCTCCGTCATTCAGTGGTGCTGAGGGCGAGGATGCCCAAGGTTTTCTTGATAAGTGTCAGCGGATGCTCCGTACAGCAGGGATTCTTGAGACTAGTGGTGTGGCATTTACCACCTTTCAGTTTACTAGGGCTGCCTTCACATGGTGGGAGGCGTATGAGAGGCATAGGCCGGTTGGAGCAGCGCCCCTTATTGGCAGCAATTCTCCACTCTCTTCTTGGAGAAGTATGTGCTGCAGTCCCGTAGAGAGGAGCTGCGTAGACAATTTGAGTGGTTGCGATAGGGGGATATGACTGTATCATAGTATGAGTCGAGATTTTCTGAGTTGGCTCGTCATGCCATTTGGATGGTTCCGACAGATCATGAGAGGATCAGGAGATTTGTTGATGGCCTTAACTATCACCTCCGTATTCTTATAACCCAAGAGGGGGTGTTGGGTGCTACGTTCGAGGAGGTGGTCGATATCGCTCGCGAGATTGAGACGGTTTGCCGTCAGGATCGAGAGGAGAGGGAGGTCAAGAAGCCTCGAGGATCTGGCAGTTATAGTGGTGCTTCTTCGATGGGCCAGTTTCAGCATGGTAGAGGCCGTTCTTTCAGGCCTTCTCAGTCAGCCCTCCTAGAGTATCACAGAGCATCTTCGGGTTATGGTCATCATGGATCTCAGCGGGGCCAGTCATCGCTCAATGCCCTTCCAGCCCAGAGTTCATCTCGTGCCCTGTCAGCTCAGGGTTCTTCTATGCCGAGTGCATCAGCTGGTCACTCCGGTGCGAGGGGTTCCCTTCAGTCCCCTTCTCCAGCAGCTGGGAGTTGTTTTGAGTGTGGAGAGTTTGGACATGTGTGGAGGTAGTGTCCTCGTCGTGTTGCTAGTTCGTCCCAGCAGAGGGGCCAACCCTCGACTTCTGCTCCAGTTACTTCACCACCCGCCCAACCAGCTAGGGGTGGAGGTCAGGCAGCCAGGGGTCGCCCCAGAGAGGGAGGTCGATCAGGGGGCGGTCAGGCCCGTTTCTATGCACTTTCGGGCAGACCCGGCGTCATTGTTTCGGATGTTGTCATTACAGGTATTGTTTCAGTCTTCCACAGAGATTCCTCTGTATTATTTGATCCCGGTTCCACCTTTTCTTATGTGTCATCATACTTTGCTCGTTATTTGGGTACGCCCCGTGAGTTTCTTGCTTTACCTGTTCATATATCTACCCCGGTAGGCGATACTGTTGTTGTAGACCATGTGTACCGGTCAAGTGTGGTGACTATTGGGGGTCTGGAGACCCGAGTAGATCTATTACTATTGAGCATGGTGGATTTTGATGTCATTTTGGGCATGGATTGGCTATCTCCGTATTGTGCTATTCTAGACTGTCATGCTAAGACAGTCACTTTGGCTATGCCGGGTGTACCGCGAATTGAGTGGTGTGGTATTACTGATTATGTTCCTAGTACAGTGATATCCTTCTTAAAGGCCCAACGTATGGTTGGGAAGGGTTGCCTTTCATATCTAGCGTTTGTGAGGGATGTTGGAGCTGAGACTCCTAGTATTGATTATGTTCCAGTTGTGAGGGATTTTCTCGATGTTTTTCGTGCAGACCTGTCGAGCATGCCACCGGACAGGGATATTGATTTTGGTATTGACCTAGTGTCGGGCACTCAGCCCATTTCTATTCCGCAGTATCGTATAGCACCAGCAGAGTTGAAGGAATTGAAAGAGCAGCTTCATGAACTCCTAGATAAGTGGTTCATTTGGCCTAGTGTGTCACCTTGGGGTGCGCTCGTTCTGTTTGTGAATAAGAAGGATGGCACAATGAGAATGTGCATCGATTATAGGCAATTGAACAAAGTAACAATTAAGAACAAGTATCCTTTGCCTCGCATTGATGATTTATTTGATCAGCTTTAGGGAGCGAGAGTGTTCTCCAAGATTGATCTCCGTTTGGGCTATCACCAGTTGAAGATCAGGGATTCAGATATTCTTAATACTGCTTTCAGGACCAGATATGGTCATTATGAGTTTCTTGTTATGTCTTTCGGGCTAACCAATGCCCCAGCAGCATTTATGCATTTGATGAACAACGTATTCTGGCCTTATCTTGATTCGTTCGTTATATTATTCATTGATGATATCCTGGTGTACTCGCGTAGTTAGGAGGAGCACGCAGAGCATTTGAGAGTTGTGTTGCAGAGATTGAGGGAGGAGAAGTTTTATGCAAAGTTCTCCAAGTGTGAGTTTTGGCTCAGTACAGTGGCTTTATTGGGACACGTGGTGTCCAGCGAGGGTATTCAGGTTGACCTAAAGAAGATAGAGGCAGTTCAGAGTTGGCCTAGACCGTCCTCAGCCACAGAGATTCGTAGCTTTCTTGGGGTAGCAGGCTATTATCGCCGGTTTGTTCAGGGATTTTCATCCATTGCATCGCCCTTGACCAAGTTGACTCAGAAGGGTGCTCCATTTGTATGGTCGGACGAGTGTGAGGAGAGCTTTCAGAAGCTCAAGACAGCCTTGACCACAGCTCCAGTATTGGTTTTGCTGTCAGCTTAAGGTTCATATACTGTGTATTGTGATGCTTCGAGAGTTGGGATTGGTTGTGTCTTGATGCAAGAGGGTAGAGTTATTGCTTATGCTTCTCGTCAATTGAAGCCCCATAAGAAGAACTACCCCGTTCATGATTTGGAGTTGGCTGCCATAGTTCATGCATTGAAGATTTGGAGGCATTACATGTATGACGTATCTTGTGAGGTGTTCACTGATCATCGCAGTCTTCAGCATTTGTTCAAGCAAAAGGATCTTAATTTGAGGCAACGGAGATGGTTGGAGTTGCTTAAGGATTATGATATCACTATATTATACCATCCGGGAAAGGCCAATGTGGTGGACGATGCGTTGAGCCGAAAGGCAGTGAGCATGGGGAGTTTGGCATATATTCCAGTTGGGGAGAGACCCCTTGCAGTTGATGTTCAGGCCTTGGCCAATCGGTCCGTGAGAGTGGATATTTCGGAGCCCAGTCGGGTGTTGGCATGTGTGGTTTCTCGGTCTTCCTTCTATGATCGCATCAAAGAGCGCCGGTATAATGATCCGCATTTGCTTGTCTTTAAAGACAGAGTTCAGCATGGTGATGCCAGAGATGTGACCATCGGTGATGATGGTGTGTTGAGGATGAAGGGCCGGATTTGTGTGCCCAATGTGGATGGGCTTAGAGCGTTGATTCTGGAAGAGGCCCATAGCCTGCAGTATTCTATCCATCCGGGTGCCGCAAAGATGTATCAGGATTTGAGGCAGCACTATTGGTGGAGAAGAATGAAGAAAGATATCATGGGATTTGTAGCTCGGTGTCTCAATTGTCAGCAGGTAAAATATGAGCATCAGAGACCGGGTGGCTTGCTTCAGTAGATGGATCTTCCCGAGTGGAAGTGGGAGAGAGTCACCATGGATTTTGTGAGTGGTCTTCCTCGGACTTGGAAGAAGTTCGATGCTATTTGGGTGATTGTGGATCGGCTGACCAAGTCCACACACTTCATCCTTATGTGTACTACCTATTCTTCAGAGCAGTTGGTAGGGATTTATATCCGGGAGATTGTTCGGTTGCATGGTGTTCCGGTCTCCATCATCTCAGATAGAGGTACTCAGTTTACTTCCCAGTTTTGGAAATCTGTTTAGCAAGAGTTGGGTACTCAAGTGGAGTTGAGCACAACTTTTCATCCTCAGACGGACGAACAGTCCGAGCGTACGATTCAGATATTAGAGGACATATTGCGTGCTTGTGTTATTGACTTTGGAGGTTCATGGGATGAATTATTACCGCTTGCAGAGTTTGCTTACAATAACAGCTACCAATCGAGTATTCAGATGGCTCCGTATGAGGCTTGTACGGGAGGTGGTGTAGATCTCCGATTGGTTGGTTCGAGCCCGGCGAGGCTAGACTATTGGGGACAGATTTGGTTCAAGATGCCTTAGAGAAGGTGAAGGTGATTCAGGAGAGGCTTTGTACAGCGCAATCACGTCAGAAGAGTTATGCGGACCGGAAGGTTCGAGATGTGTCTTATATGGTTGGTGAGAAGGTCTTGCTGAATTTTTTGCCCATGAAGGGTGTTATGAGGTTTGGGAAGAAAGGCGAGTTGAGTCCGCAGTTCATTGGGCCTTTTGAGGTACTTCGGAGGATTGGGGAGGTGGCTTATGAGCTTGCTTTGCCACCCAGCCTGTCGAGTGTGCATCTAGTATTTCAGGTTTCTATGCTTCGAAAGTATATTGGGGATCCGTCTCATGTTTTGGACTTCAACACGGTTTAGTTGGATGATGATTTGACCTTTGATGTGGAGCTAGTAGCTATTGTGGGTCGCCAGGTTCGGAAGTTGAGGTCAAAGGATATAACTTCAGTGAAAGTGCAGTAGAGAGGTCAGCCCGTTGAGGAGGCTACCTGGGAGACCGAGCGGGAGATACGGAACAGATATCCTCATCTGTTTGAGGCTTCAGGTATGTTTCTTGACTCGTTCAAGGACGAACGTTTGTTTAAGTTGGGGAGGATGTGACGACCCGGTCAGTCGTCTCATAAGTTACCGCTCTGTTTCCCTCATTTCAGCTTCTTTACGCTTCGTTATCCGTGTTTTATGTGATCGGGTTGATTAGTTCGAGTTCGGAGAGGATTTGGTAAGAAATGAGACACTTAGTCTCTTTTAAGAAGGTTTAAGTTGGAAAAGTCAACCGGATGTTGACTTATGTGTTAGAAGGCTCGGAAGTGAGTTCCGATATTTTGGGTAGCTTCGGGAGGTAATTTGTGACTTAGGAGCGCGATCGAAATGGGTTTTGGCGTTGTAGAGAAGATTTAGGCTTGAATTGGCGAAATTGATATTTTGGCAAATTCCGGTTGATAGGCGAGATTTTGATATATGGGTCGGAATGGAATTTCGAGATTTGCAGTAGCTTCGTTGTGTCATTTGGGATGTGTGTGTAAAATTTCAAGTCATTCGGACGAGATTTGATAGACATTTTGATCGAAAGTATAATTTAAGAGTTCTTGGAGTTCTTAGGCTTGAATCCTATGTTAAATTGGTGATTTGATGTTGTTGTAAGCATTCTGAAGTGTTGAACAAGTTTGAACGATGTCATGGGATGTGTTAGTACAATTAGTTTGAAGTTTCAGGGGTCCCGGGTAGGTTCCGGGATGTTTTGGGCCGAAAATCATAGCTGTAGCAGGTCCAGGAGGGTAGCAGGCCCCGGAACTCACCCACGCGGTCCGCACAAAAATGAGTGCGCCCGCGGTGAGTGCTGTGCGGACCGCACAAAAGTGTGCGCGGCCGTGGTAGGCGTCACGTGAACCGCACAAAAGTGGGCGCGGCCGTGGTGAAGAACCTTCCCGCTGGTCCAACTTCGGAAGCTCATATCTTTTGATCTACAAGAAATTTTGAGGTGATTCAAAAACTAAAATTGTAGCCTTTTGTGTCTAGTTTCCATAAAGGTAAAGATATTGCAATTTGGACATCTGTAGAAAAAGTTATAGCCAAAATACTAAAGCTTGTCACTGTAGATGAAGGCCTGTGCGGCCGCGGTTGATTTTGCGCGGACCGCACTGGCTTGTGCGGACCGCAGTTGATTTGGTGTGGCTCGCAGTAGCTGAAATCTGAGGGGTACCCATAAATACGAGGTTTTGGGTTTTATTTAATATTTTGACCTAGAGAGCTCGGATTTTGGCGATTTTCCGAAGGTTTTTCAAGAAATTCATCGGGGTAAGTGATTTTAACTCAGATTTGGCTAGAATACATGAATCTATCACTGAATTCATCATTTAATTCGTGAGTTGGGATGGAATTTGAGGAAAAAATTGTGAAACCTTTCAAAAATGTAAAATGATGATTTGAAGGACCAAATGATATCGAAATTGAATAATTTTGGTATGGTTAGACTCGTGAGGGTATGAGGATTCTGAAAATGTAAATTTTACCCGATTCCGAGACGTGGGCCCGGGGCTCGAGTTTTGCTAATTTCGGGATTTTTGAAATTTTTCGAATGTTTTCGCTTGGGTTTTGTTCCCTTAGCATATTGTGACGTATTCGTTCTGATTTTGGATAGATTCGACGCGCGTGGATGCCAATTCGAGGGGCAAAGGCATCGCGAGCTAGAGAATTAGCTAGTTCGAGGTGAGTAATGGCTGTAAATGATGTCCTGAGGGTTTGAAATCCCGGATTGCACATCATAGTGCTATATTGAGGCAAGATACGCGTTGGATGATGAGCGTGAGGTCTTTCAATACTGGGGATTGTGACTTGGTCCATCCCGATTGATGATTTTACCGCATATTTGACTGAAATTCATTTGTTATCATCATGATTTGGGCTGATTACCATATTTGGGCTTCGTGCCAATTATTTGAACCCTTCAGGGATCTTTATCACTGTTTCCTCACTGCTTGACATATTATTTGAACTCAGTCCTGTTGATATCTACTGTATTACAAACTCAGCCACTTTTACTCAGATTTGAAACTTAAATGATATTTCTACATCATGTTTTACTAATGCCCAAGGGGCTTGTGATGAATTTCGTACTGTAATACTGTTGTATTGGATTTCGTACTTTGTAGACCTATAGCAGATCCTGTAGTAGCTCATGACTTGTGACACCCCGGTTTGGGCTGTGTCGGGATGGTTCTTGCGGTTGTTATCGTTAAATTCCGCAATTTATGAGTATTATATTATATGTTATTACTGTTTATGATGATTAACTATTTAAAAGAGGTGTTCCGTTTTGGTCTGGCTGGCCTTGTCTTCACGAGAGGCACCATCACGACCGGGTTCGGGGGTTGGGTCGTGACACTTGGGCTATACATTGGCCCAGATGAAGAGTGTGCCTTCTCACTACTCGTTTGTGAGCTTGAGCCTCTGAACTTCCATTATTCACTAAGACTTGGGCTCGTTCAGGCCCAAGCTTAAGGCTTGATGATTGTATGCTTTATTGGTAGTTAGCTGGGCTAAATGCTAACCTCGTTCTTCAACATTGCTGATACGGAATGCATGCCAAGAGACTCAAACTCGAGTCTCCCCCTTGTTCTCTTCTTAACTCTTAATTAATTTGGGCCATGAGGCTGCATAGAGCAAAGACGCATGCCTCTCGTGTTGGGCCTGTTCCTTTCAGCCTTCAGATTATTCGATTTTGACACGAACCATTCATTTTTTATATATCTAAACTTGTTTCCATTTTCAATGCAAAGTTTCTTCCGGTAAAGATATACTGAACATGGGATTTAAAAACAAGAGGGGGTAGATTCTCAATTCACCTAATGTTGTTAGTTGGACTTCGTTAATAATTGAGTTGGGCTTCAGTAAACAACTTGATTAGCCACTGGTCCCAATACCTTGAATAAGTTGAGGTGTGCCATATTTAGCAAATACAGTTATGGCCCTTAAGAGTTTGATTTTGAATTTCATTTAAAAATTGGATTTGAGGTGCACCATGCCGAGTAAAATCTTAAAATGCATGGCCCTCACTTAATTAGTATTTTAATCCTTAGAATTCGAGGCGCCCCATTTAGCGAATCTTGCATGGCCCTCACAAAGTTGAAAATGCGTAGTTGCTTTAGGAGCGTAATTTAAAATTACCTTGCTAAATTCAGGTGTGCATTTCATGTGACCCAAATTCAAATCTTAACAACGTTAAATAAAATGTGTCTCAGATTGCGGGTGCATTTCATGTGGCGTGGTCCAAAGACATATTTTAGATGACGCCGACCTCCTTAAAATAATTAAAAGTGGTTGAAGTAAAATGCACATAGGTTTAAAAGTATTTTTTAAAATCAGATAATTAGGCCAATATAAAACAGTTGAGCGACCGTGCTAGAACCACGGAACTCGAGAATGTCTAACACCTTCTCCCGGGTTAACAGAATTCCTTACCCGAATTTTTGTGTTCGCGGACTGTAGAACAGAGTCAATCTTTCCTCGATTCGGGATTTGAACCGGTGACTTGGGACACAGTAAAATTATCCCAAGTGACGACTCTGAATTTTTAATAAAATAATCTTGTTTCGATTGTCACTTAAATTGAAAAAAACTCCCTTATATACCCTTCTCGAGGGTGTAGGTAAAAAGGAGGTGTGACAATAATGAAATTATTTTCTTATTTCCTTTCAAACCTCCCTCTAGAGGTGAATGTGGTATATATACTACCACTAGCACGTTCATATTCTTCCAAGAATGAATATGTATTCATAAATCAGATGTTGTCACATTCACATCATGAATGGACTATAATCATCTATATATGCTTTACAAATCTCATGTCAAATCGATGACAAATATTACTTTTACAAAGTGAAGGATTATTTTGAGAATCTTTATTGTTCTCGTTACCACAATGATGCCGATTATAATTTCGTCTATTGTTACGTCCACGTCCATTGATACATTCATAGTAATAATTGTGTCTTCTTTCAGACTTATCACATATTGCTATCACATTTTCTTAAGGGAATGAGAATGGAGCAAATTCAATGGGACGAGTTTTTACTTCTTGTGCTCACGATCATACATGACTTTGATCATGACAAGACATGAAAATTTTACCACTTTGGGTGGTTATAATTTCTTTTAAACTCCATTCGAGTTACAATCAAAATTTATTGTCTTTGCTTGTATTTAAAATCAGATTATAGAATAAAAGAAAAAAATACGGTAGAATACATACCTTAAATCCAGAATTTAATCATGAAGTAAGTTCATGGAACAATTGACAATCATTATGCTCAATCCCAAAGCTTCTACTCATTGGTTAGACTCTCGTGCTGATAACGTGTTATAAAATAATAAAAAAAGAAGAAGAGTATTGCAGAGAAAAATAGAGAGAAGAGAATTCTTATTGATATGGGATGAATTACAATGGAATAGAACCCTCTATTTATAGGGAGAGAGTGACTTAGCCACCAAGTAGTAAACCCTAGAATCTTTCTAAATATAGACATTCACCATAAATAAAATTCTATTTATAACAGTAACAAATTTATATAAATCATTATTGCTTATTGGAAATATTTTTGTGCAAGCGAAGGAAGACTCACGTGGAGCGTGTGATTGAGACTCAGTGCCAATTAGATCGGATTTTAAAGGCAAGTCTTTTTTTGAATTTTATTTCTCATTTATATTGTTTCTATTTTTGTTGTTAAGATTTTTATTACTTGTTTGTACATATTATATTATATGTTCAAGTTAATACTTCTCTGCCATAACCATACTCATAAGAAAAAAAATCGAGATCTGTTTGCAAAATTAGCTACTGTTTCGGTTTGATTTAATTTTTTATAATATATGTATCATAGTTTTCAAGTATATGGAATAGAGTCTAATACTATTACACATGGTTACAAAACTACAAATACGGACTTCAAAATTCAAACTTGTAGGAAAAAAATGTTTAGGGTTTGAAGTTAACTAATATTATTGATAGAATCTATATATAGATATAAGGGTGAAAATGAAAGAGCTGAGGTGACATCTCTCTTTGGTCAGCAATAGTATTTTTTTAATTCTGTTTTTTTTTTGGCTTCTCACATTATTTTTAATAAGAAATTCTACATATTCATGAGTTTATAATAGAATTTAATGTGTAATTATAACTGTAAAATAAATATCCATAAAGATTTATGAAGGCAATAAAGAAGTGCGGTAAATTAGGATGGTCAGACTTTCAACAATTTTGTCTCTTTTTTCCCCTTCTTCTATTCAATTACCTTTCCTTTAAATCCCTTACATAAGGTTTCAATTCTAAAATTAATTCTCACCATTTAGAGTTAATTTTCAGTTACAACTTTATATACGCATGCAACAGTTATAACTGTAGAATTTAAAAGGTGTCTTCACCACTAAATTCTAAACACCTATATAAATAGAATACCATATGCATTCACCATCTCACTTTTCCACAAATTAAATCCAAATCTTGAAGTGTGCATTAGCAAAAATGGGTGAGATATAAGGATGAGTGAAGTGAAGGAACCAAGGCATTAACAATCCAAGGTCATTTGTAATTTCAAAGAATCATCAAAACTCTTACTATATTGACCTTCGCTTGAATCATCACCACACCATAATAGAGATTGTTTACTCCAAGATTGATGAATTATCATGATAGCTTGAAGCAGATTGAAAATATTATACGAATCACTCTTTCTTCACTTTTCAAGTCACCAAAAAGAGGAATTAGAAGGCTTTTGGTGAGGGGTTTAAAATATCATATCATAAGGAGAAGCAAAAAGAAGAAAAGAAGCTAGAGTTAGAAGTTCAAATAAAAAATTATGGTCAATTGATATATTTTTGTAACATAGAGTCTCGTGAGAATGTAATTTTTGTCTTGCTATTTCTCCTTCTTTTTTTTTCCGTTGAAGCACAACTCAAATTTATAGGAGATAATAATGAGAGTATTTTAAGGAAAAACTGATTATTGGGAATTTTGCATAAATTAAGGAAGAGATTAAGGGGAGAAAAAGGAAAAGGAAAATGAAAACAAAACAATTGGAAAAGGAAAGAGAAACAGAAAAGTTACAAGAAAAAGAAAGGAAAGAAAATATTCGGCCGAATCAAAGCTTTATTTCAAAATAATATTTCATTTACTTTGTTTCATATATATGGTAGGTTTTAATTACTTTATTTATCCTTTCTCTTTTACTACTTCATGCTTTGTTTAAAAAAAAATTATAAAAAATACTAATAACTATCTAAGAAAATTTAAATGTACAAATAAAATATTATTCCCTTCATTCAATTTATGTGAACTTTTTCGAGTATGAGGGACAAACTAACTAATTTCCCATGTGAATTTGGACATAGAATTTTAAAAAATTTAAAAATAACTTTACATATATTAGAAACTAAATTACTATAAATTAAAATAGTTAGTAACTCAAGATATTTAAGAAGTATTTTTTAAAAATGTGCTCAAAAATAACTTTATTGAATTTTCAAAAAGTAATAGTTTCACATAAAATGGAACAGAGGAAGTAAACATTAAAATATATAAGATCTATCTATATATGCAAACACATTTATAGAAGTGAAATTACTCTCTATTTTAAGTAGGAATATGACAAATATCTCTTCTGTAATATAACAAAAATCATTTCAAAAGGATTATCACTATAGTCTAATTAAAAAATTTGGACCCAAAAAATAAATTTTAAAACCGTGCGGTCAAATGCACTAGTTTTCTAAATAGGAAGCACGCTTGAACAAATACACTGCATAGCTCAATGATTAATATATGTTTTCATTCTGATTTCAAGCCCTGAAATAAATAAAATATTCCATAAAAAATAAATAGTAGGAACAATATAATATTATTTTTTTGTTATTGAGTTTACTAAATAGAATCAATATCCATCATTTTAAGGATTTAAACTACTTTTTTAAACATTTATTTCATAACTCAAGTAGACAATTTTTAATAATATCTATGTAATTTTTTAAAATCTATTACTTATTCATAATTGGTTGCGCGTAAAATTGACTACTAAAAGTGTAATTTTTGAAATTTTTAAATGTGCCCAGTAAGTCTTTGGCACATTTAAATTACATTTTAAATTTGAATTTTCTTTGGCGGTAAGAATACATGTGCCAAGTAAGTCTGCATTTTAAAAATTACACTTTTGAGCAATTGGGCCTTCCACTGTATGATAGTAGCTTTAATTGCATGGCACACAGTTTGTATGTCTTTCTCAACAAGTGGGTTAAGTGTATTGGATATTCATATATGGAACAAAACTGCACTATGTAAACTATTATGGACTGTTAGTGCAAAGAAAGATACCCTATGGATACAATGGATACATAACTACTACATCAAAGGGCAAGATATCATGATAACAGATACTCCTAAACAAGCATGCTGGCTTGTTAGGAGGATTTTGATATCAGATATTGGTTTATGGAAAAGCATACAAGTACTGAGTTGCACAGGTACTATAGAAATGACAAATTTAGCATAAAAAAACTATATATTGCTATGAGACCTCAATTTCAAAAAAGTTTGTGGAAGAAAATATTAACTGGATCTAAAGCAATACCAAAACACATATTCATTCTATGGTTAACATTACACAGGAAATTGGCTACAATTGATCGACTAGGGAGATGGGGAATAACAGTAACAAAGGAATATGTACTATGTGCAACAAAAGAAGAGGAGTCAATGGAGCATATATGGTTTGTATGTGAGTATGCCAGAACAATATGAGCTCTACTGTTACAATGGCCGAATGAAAAACATCATATTGGTAGCTGAGAAGAGGAGATTGAATGGTTGAAAAGAAGAACTGCTAGCAAAGCTCAAGGTAAAATATTGATATTCCTGTTCACATCAATGATATACCATATCTAGGCAGAGAGAAACAAAAGAAGATTTTAAGGGAAAATAGTTGCTTGTAATCAGAAGATCAAAGACATTGCAATGGAGCTGCATATTATGCTGTATTTTGTCCCGGGCCCGGGCCTTAGTGGACCTAACGGGCCGGGCCTCGCGGTCCCGGGCTTCGTGGTCCCGGGCTCTGGCGGTCCCGGGCCTGGCGGTCCCGGTCTTCGTGGGCCTAATGGGTGGAACCGGCCCGTGACGGGCCTAAGCCCACATGGTCCTGTGCTTAACGGGCCGGGCTCGTGGGCTTCGCGGGCCTAGCGGGCTTTTTTTTTTTTTTTTAAGACAATTTCTTGTAGTATCATGGCTATATTAATATGTAGTATATATGTATATCTAATTATTAAAGTGCTTGACGAAAAAGAAAATAACAAAACAATAGTAAAACACTAAATTGTCATGCATAAATATCACTTCTTGATATTATATTGTATCTTATGTATATATATTCTCTTATATATTTTCTTTTAGTATATGTATTGTATCTTATGTATATATATTCGCATAATAATATATTTTCTTGTAGTATATATATTGTATATTATGTATATATTGTAGCATAATATATTTTCTTGTAGTATATTATATTGTATCTTATGTATATATATTCTCTTATATATTTTCTTGTAGTATATATATTGTATCTTATGTATATATATTCGCATAATATATTTTCTTGTAGTATATATATTGTATCTTATGTATATATTGTAGCATAATATATTTTCTTGTAGTATATTATATTGTATCTTATGTATATATATTCTCTTATATATTTTCTTGTAGTATATATATTGTATCTTATGTATATATTGTAGCTTATAAATATATTTTCTTGTAGTATATATATTGTATATTATGTATATATTGTAGCATAATATATTTGCTTGTAGTATATTATATTGTATCTTATGTATATATATTCTCTTATATATTTGCTTGTAGTATATTATATTGTATCTTATGTATATATATTCTCTTATATATTTTCTTGTAGTATATATATTGTATCTTATGTATATATTGTAGCTTATAAATATATTTTCTTGTAGTATATATATTGTATATTATGTATATATTGTAGCATATAAATAATTCTAAGTATAGACAAAGAAATATTGCGAAAAGAAGCTCATGGGTAGAAGCAATAAATTTTATTACCAAAAAATGACATATCTTTCTTAGTCATCCTTCCCCCAATGGAATGAGCACAACAAGGTACTAATACCACCATTAGAAGGAAAAAAACTAAGGAAGATGTGCCAAAATACAAGTTACATATTATTCTATGTATTATCTCTAACAAATCTCATAAATCCTTCAAGGTTCGGAGGAGGTTGCGTTGGTGGTGGTGGAAAAGAAGCTTGTTCATCACCACTTCCGGGCGAAGCCGAATCCTCCGTAAGTTCCGCTATCATTTCTTCATAAGCTTCATCTATCGCCGGTTGTGCTTCTGCAATTCCAAAGTTTCTTCTTTCCGAGCGGATCCAATCTCTAAACAATACTGATTTTTCCAAGCTATCCCTCATAGACGCTCTATGATCACCTATTTGCAGTCTTGCTTGACTGAAAGCGCTCTCTGATGCAACAGTTGAAGCTTGAATTGATAAAATATCCCGAGCCATCCTTGCAAGAACAGGAAAATGTTTTTCCCTTGCCTTCCACCATTCCAAAAGATCAAAAGAGCCGTCTGGATTCTCCTTTTCAAGTCCCTGAGACAAATAAACTTGAAGCTCATTTAGATGTGAAGTTTCATCATAATTTTCACCTTGAGACCCCCTGAACTCCGTCCAAGATTTAAGAGCTTTTAAGCCCGCAACTCTTTTAGAGGATTGTGAGCTAGACGAAGTAGGGGTTGGAATAGTTGGCCTAGCATGCTCTAAGGCAAGTTGATAAGCATTATAAACTGTTTGAGCGTTAATCTTAATTGAAGCTTTTGCATCTGCAAGTGTCGCAATTTCCTCATTTGAAAGATCTAAAGCCTTATAAATATTTGAATACCAAAAATGAGGACCTCCCAATTTCATTGTAGGATTTAGCATTGCAGCAAGACCATAAATAGGAGGGATAGGAAAAAAATATTTTTTAAACTTTTGTTTCATTTCATTTATAGCAAGTTCATAAATATCCCCACCCTCACTAAATTCAACAAACAAATCAGATAGTGCTGCAATATAAACTAAACAGTTTGAAATAGTAGGATAATATTGCCCAGAAAATGCATTTGTTGCAATTTGAAAATGTTCTAAGAAATCTAAAAGAATTTTAACATTAGTCCAATCTTGAGTGGTAAGCATTTCATCATCATCTTCACCACCTACCCGAGAATTAAACGTTGCATTAATTGGGTTTCTATATTCATATGCTACTACTAAACTTTCGTACATACAATTCCATCTAGTCGGGCAAGGTTTAGGAACCTTTCTTTCTCTAAGGCCATATTCATCACATTTTTTAAAATACTCTCTAAGTCTACTTCTACGGTTTGAATAAAAAAGCCAATTAAGAGCCATTCTAACCTTTTCAATTTCTATGTTTAATATTCGCATACCATCACCGACAATTAAATGATAAATATGACAAATACATCTAACATGGAAAATATTAGTAAATGCAGGATTTAGTGTTGTTGTAAGCATGCCTATAGCACTGGTGTTACTAGAAGCATTATCCATTGAAATTGCCATTATTTTATCGCTAAAGCAAAAATATCTACAAATATCTGCAACAGTGTTAGCTATAAATTTACCTGTGTGACGCGAATTAATTATTCTATATGCAATTATGCGTTTTTGCATTATCCATTCTTCATCTATCCAATGACTTGTAACAGTTAGGTAATCACAATCATTACCACTTCTACCAATATCAGTAGTAATAGAAATCCGATTAGGTATATGAGTAAATAAATAACGCAAATATTGTTCATATTCATGTTTGAATTTATAAATATCACTCTTAACTGTTGCGCGAGGCCAACCTTTATAAGTAGGATTAAACACTCTTCTAATATAATGAACCCAATTAGGATTAGAAGCAAAAGTATAAGGTAAGCACATAACAGTAATCATCTTTGCTAATTCTTCACGATCTCTATTTGGATCGTAATATAAAATACCTCCAGTGACAGTGTTAATTCCTGGTTGAACTAGATTTGAACCTGTACTAGGGTTAATCGCAGAATCTACACTTGTCCCCTCTAGATGCGCTTTCATTTGAAAAAATCTAGCCTTATCTCTAGGGTGTGTTTTTATGTGCCTAGTCAAACTACCTGTGCCGCTACGGTCTCCTACATATTTATGCGACATTAATTTCCCACAAGTTTTACACTTAGCCTTATTTTTTTCTCTTACTTGAGTAAAAAATTCCAAACTAATGATGTTTCTAAGCGTTTAGCAGGTTCTCTATTAAAAGTAGGAGTTTCTACAGGTGGGTCGACCGGTGCATCACTTGGGTTATTAAGAGGACTAGTAGGTGTATCATCTAAATCCGGTGCTTGAGTTTCATCATCATCCTCATTTTCCTCATTATTTTCTAAGATGGTTTCATTAGGATAAAGAGCATTCATAATTTCATCATCTAATCTATCACCTGGTGCAACATTATGATAAAATTCACTATCGGTAAATTGAAAACAAGGGTGATCACTATCAAGAATTACGGAAGGAGGAGGACGTCTAGGTTGGCGACTACTTTCAACTTGCTTATCTTTTCTAGGTCGGGGAGCCGGGGGAAGGGTAGTTGGTTGGCCACTACTTTCACCGGTTTTATCTTTTCCTTTACCAAACATTTTTTTCAAAGTAAATGCCATATTAATTATAATTATGCAAACTAAACCACACAAAAATATATTATAAAAACGTAAGAGTTGAAACGAGTTTACCGGATTGCCGAACAACTTCTTGAAAATTGAAAATCGTTGAACACTTGAAAACTTCAATTCAACAACTTCACAATTTTTCACGAAATTTCAACAATAAATTAAGTAATTGTAGTAGAGAGATTGAGAGATATTGAGAGATATTGATGAATTGGTGAATAAAAATGAAAGAATGAGGGGGTATTTATAGTTGAGAAATGGGGAAAAGTGTAATTATATAAAGTTTGGGGTTAAAATAAAGTTTGGGGGCCAAATGACCATTTTTTAAACTTAAAAACGGTCATATTTTCAGCCCAAACGGCTAGATTTTAAATATGGCCGTTGGAGTTTTTTTTTTTTTTTTGTTTTTTTTTGTTTTTGAAAAATAGCCGTTGGGCCCGCCAGGCCCGCCAGGCCCGCCAGGACCGGCCCAGGCCCGCCTGCCGGTCCCGGGCCAAACGGTCCCGGGCTCGTGGGCTCAACCATGGAGACCAGCCCGTGACGGGCTCAGAGGCCCACCAAGACCGGCCCACCCAGGACCGGCCCACCAGGCCCACCAGGCCCGTTAGGACCGCGGGCCCGGTCCGGTCCGGTTCAGGCCCGGCCCACCGAGCAGCATTAGCTGCATATCACAGGGCAAAGTGAAGCAAAGTGGCTGGAAAGATTGAAGAATTTTTCTAATTAATATAGTTCAATGTAATTGTTATAGGAAGTTTTGTTAACTAATTAGTCAAATAGTTCTATAGATAGGTCTAGTTCTGGAGTCCAAAAGAATTAGCGGATATAAATATTCTTACTTCGTTAAAAAAAAGTTTAAAAGTTTGACCAAAAAAATTGACTACTAAAAAGTTAAAAAGTCAAACTGTCAAACTTTTATTTTATTTTATTCTTAGCCCTACTTTTTATTTTATTTTTTAAATTCGTTCTTTTTTGTCTTCTACCCAAAGCTTCTCTTCAAAGTTCAAACAACCAAGTAAAAAAGCTTTCTCCTCTTCTGAACAGGTTTCTTCTTCCTATTTTTTTTTTTTTTGTATTCTTTTCAGTTTAGTTTAAAACACTGTACTTAATATTACTTTTTCAAGTTCCTTGCTTCGATTTCTCTCTTTTTAAAGTATAAGAATATGTGGTTAATCGGTGTGTGTATATATGCTGGTTTGAGTTTCGGCAAAGTGGGTTCTCTGTTTTTATTATTCTCTGATTTGAGTATTTTTTATTTCTGGGTTTGCATGGTGATCGACGAAAAAAAGAATTTTTCTGTAAAATTTTGTTTTTCTATTCCTTTGGTATATTTTATTGATGTCATATTCCAAGTTAAAACTGAAATTAATTGGTTAACTTAAGAACCCAATATTTACCAGCATTATTATTTCTCTTTTTTTGAGTTGATTTTGTTGGTCGTTTCAACAAATTTTCACAAGATGGTATTTCGTTTAGTCGATTCAGGTAATTCTGAACATGGTATATTGCGTATATTGTGCAAAGAACATCAGTCGACCCGACTCTGTGGATGGCAAAATGTGAGCTTCATCTCCCAATGTTGTTCTTTTTCTACATTATAATACTCCTAAACTTATGAAGATGCTTCGTTTCGTTACGTTATAGATGTTGTCCCTCATGTGGAAGAGTTGTTGATGAAGATAATTTTTCAAGTGAGCCCACTTTTGTTAAGAATGCTACTGGACAGGTTTGTTCTTTATTTCATATTCTTGTCATGGGGTTGATATATCTTATGCAGTTCTGTTTTTTTTCTTTTTTCAAATTCAATTATATGTAATTTGAATGGATTGATATCCTGTAGTTTGGACAGTGTGCTTAATCAGGATTAATGTCATATTTATTATTTGTTAAAAGGAGTTTTTAAGGTGTAATGCAAGAAGTGGTTAGAAAGTTAATAAAATTTCATAAAAAGGTGAGGTGTAGCGGTCAATAGAGTGGGTAAAAACCATGTTAGACCAGGGTTCATATCCCAGGGTAGATAAAAAAATGCTCGGTGATTTGTTCCCTAGTCCTAAGCCTTGGTGGATGGAGTTTTCAGTATCTGTGCTGGTGGTGGAAGGTAATAGGTACACGGTAAATTAGACGAGATTGCACAAGCTTGCCGAACATCACCATTATAAAAAGTTAAAAAACAAAATGTTATCGTCAAATACCTAAGATATCTTTTGAGCTGAAAGTATATATAGGATTCTAGAAACTAGACAATACAAGAAACCTTTTTTCCTCACGGCCTTTCTTGTGTCTTGGCCAATTTAAATTCTTACTCGGTAGGTTAAAAATGCTAACTTTAGTTGTTGAAAATTTGTGTCTCATCATGTGATTGGTGGAGCTCGAAGAAGATGCATGTGGTGGAAATAAGTTTTATACTTGATGTAGAATTCGTTATTAATATTACTGTGATGTGACAAGGGAGTGATAGCCTAGTAAAAGGCCAATCACCTCCAACCATGAGGTTGGGTTTGAGTTACTAAGAGAGCAAATTGGAAAAAACCACTATGTGGCTCCTGGGTAGGATGTTTTGTGGCATGGTTTACATATCAAAAAAGAAAATAAAAGCTACATCTAAGACTCTTCAGTTGGGCGGCAAATGGATCCTCATCCCAAACATATGTTTGTGGGCGGGGAGAAGTTGGAAGATGGAGTCAACTTGCATGCTTTTGTACATGTGTGCATCTTGTAGCCTGATGAATGACCTTGCTTTTAATATTAATGTAGTTCCTTTTAATTTTAATATTAATACCTTTATCAATAATTTTATATTTTAAATATAAGCTCAAATGAGGAGATAAATGATACTAAAATGCAACTGAGGAACAAAACAAGCTTAGGTTTAAGGTGCAATCATTGAACAAGTTCTATATGTGCTGTCTTGTAAAGTATAGTATTCAATTTGTTTTCTATCGAGTCTAACTTAAATCATCTGCAGAGTCAATTGGCAGGTAACTTCGTGAGGACTGTTCAAAGTGTCTATTCAGCTTCACGGGAAAGAACACTAAATGAAGGTATCTTATGTACCTTTGATTGTTGTGTTTTCAGAATGACTGATGATCACGGGTGGAGGGTTCAAACTTCATCAGTAGCGCAACATTTCCTTCCCCTTTCACCCTTCCTTGGTGCAATAAAAGACTTTATGCTCGTTGTTACCTATTTATATAATTTCTATCATTCTTTTTCCTTTATATGGAAATGTTCTATCATTCTATTTTTAGCTGAATGATTGATTAGATGTTTGTTCTAGTTCTCAATTTTCAATAGAACTTGTTATGTCTTTCTACAGTACGGTTGAATTTGAATGTTCTTTCACAATGGTCCTCATTTCAATTCATGTTTATTATTCAAAGGAAAAGGTTATTTTAAGTTTTAGAATATGTGGCTTGAACATGAAGGATTCACTGATTTGGTTAAAAATTGGTGGGATTCTTATGTGGTGGAAGTGGAAGCTGACACAATTCTAGCAAATAAGTTGAAGCTATTGAAGGAAGATCTGAAAACGTGGTTTAAGTAGACTTTTGGAAAGTTAGAAGACAGAAAGAATAAAGCTTTGGCAAGATTGGAGGAGCTGGATATGGTGCATGTTTTTTTTTGCCTTATTGGTCTCCAATGGGCTTACACAGTCGATGATGCTTATAAGAGCTGGAGTTTATGGAGAGTTGATAAAGCCATCATGAAAATCTGGTCAATGGGCTTGTATTTTTTGGTGCATTTGGACTGAGAGAAACATGAGGTGTTTTGATGGAAACTCAACTCCTATAGGTTCTTTAAAAGCTCTGTGTATTTCCAATTTGTTTTGCTGGTCAGGTCTAGACCGTACCCTGTCAACAATATTGATCATCTTTTGGATTTTATTAGTTCTTTAGCTTTGGCTTAGTCAATTATGTATAGGAGCCATGCTTATCTTTTGTAAGCTCAAATGCCAAATCATGTACTTCTTGCATCTTCTTGATGCAGTCTACTGAAATCACTTACTTTATCAAAAAAAAAAAAAAAATTAATTGGAGGAGCTGGATCATAATAGGGTGAATGTTACCACAGAGCAGCACGCAAAATTTATGGCAGAAAGAATTTCCTTTAAGAAACAGCTAGAAGAAGTGGCAAAGGTTGAAGAAATCTCTTGGAGACATAAGTCTAGATGTTTGTTGATGGAACATGGAGACAAAAATACAAAATTCTTTCATAAGCAGGCAAATGCTCGAAAAAGATTAACAATATCGATAAACTGGTGATTGGGAATGATTTAGTGGAAGATGACCAAGTTATTGAAGCTCACTTTATTGATTTTTATAAGAATCTATTATATGAACCTGAGCAATGGAGGCCTAAATGGGAGGATGATGAAATTGAGAAGATGTCAGATGAAGAAAAGGAGTGGGTGGAAAGGCCTTTCATAATGGAGGAACTGGAAGAGGTGATTAAATCTTTCAAAGGAGACAAGGCTTCTGGTCCTGATGGTTTCAGTTTATAATTTTTTTTTTCAAATATGTTGGAGTATAGTAAAAATGGACATTTGGAATGTTATGGGTACATTTTACAATAAGGGCTCTCTTGTTAAAAGACTTAATGCCACTTCTATTGCTCTAATCCCTAAAAAGAAAGGAGTAATGAAGGCGAATGATTTCAGACCTGAGAGTCTATTAGGGAGTGATTACAAAATTATTTGAAAGACTCAAGGAAGTAATAAGCAAGTTGGTCTCCCCTAATCAGAATGCTTTTATCAAAGGAAGGAAAGTCACAGATGTGTTATGATAGCTAATGAAAACCTAGACAATTTGTCGTGGAGAAAGGAAAAAAAAAGGGTGGCATGTAAACTTGATTTAGAGAAGGCATATGATCATGCTCATTGGCAATGTTTAGTTGACATAATGAGGCTGATGAATTTTGGTGAGAAATGAATAAAATTCTGCATTTCGACAGCGAAATTCTATATTCTAATTTATGGTAGTCCTTATGGGTTTTTCAGTTCTCACAAAGGTATCAGACAAGGAGATCCCTTGACACCTTATTTGTTTGTCCTGGTAATGGAAATTCTGAGCGTCATTTTGAGGAAAGCAGAAGTCATGGGTTGGATTAGGGGTCTCAAATAGGTAGGAATGACCAGCAAAGTATGATTCTTAATCATATCCTGTATGCTAATGACTCTTTGTTATTTTGTGAAGCTGATAGAGTCCAAATCCTGTATTTGAGAGGGGTTCTTCTATGCTTTGAAGTCGTTACTGGGCTAAGAGGCAACCTAGCAAAACCAGCATCATTTTCTGCATAATTGTTAATGAATATGTAGAGGAGTTGGCAGACATTCTGGGCTGTAAAGTAGAAAAATTCCCTACAATCTGCTTGAGATTGCCTTTAGGGGTGAAAAGAAAAGATAAGAATATTTGGGGGCAGGCTGACACTAATTAATAGTGTCTTGGATGGCATACCTACTTATACTATGTCTTTATTCAGTATGCCCAAAGCAGTTGGAAGGAAACTAGATTCTATAAGAACTTTCTGTGGGTCGGAAATTCAGATAAGAAAAAGACACACTTAGTCAAGTGGCAAATAGTTATTGAAGATAAGAAAAAAAGGGTATTAGGAGTGAGCAACCTGTGTTTACACAATAAAAGTCTTCTTTTCAAGTGGCTATGGAGATACAACAATGGGAGGAAGAAGACTTCGCAGAATATGATAGATGCTTGTGGTGCTAAGATTGGGTGGAACAAAATCCTTCACAGTTGAAAAGTTGTGGGGGAATTTGGAAGATGATAAGCGGAGGGTTGGATGAATTCCTATTGCATTCTATACTGGAGGTAGCAAATAATGGCATGATAAAATTCTGGCTGGATACCTTGTGTGGAGATGAGAATTTCAGAAGCAGGTTCTCAGAGCTATTTAATTGTGTTGTGAATAAGGAAGGTAGTTATTGTAGGCTTTAATTCAGTCTCGAACTGAATTCATGCTCACTGGATCAGAACAAAGTAGATAGGCTTGTTTGGGTTAACAACAAGGATTCACAGTGAATCACTGTTATAAAATGTTGATAGAGGAAAATAGTCAGGGAACATCTGAATTGGCCTTGGAAGATGATCTGGAGAACTAAAACACTAGTGAAAGCAGCATTTTTTGGTTGGCTAGCAGCTTGGGATGCTTGTCTAACTCAACGCAAGTTGCAGAGAAGAGGTTTCTACTTGAGTAGCAGATGTTATCTTTGTAATTCAGAAGAGGAGACAGTTGAGCACCTTTTCTTGCACTGTATATTCTCAAGGCAATGCTTGGAACTTTTCTTGAGAATAATGGGCATATATTTGGTGTTACCACAGAAGATATGCAACTTGTTGGAAATATGGCAATCACAGAAGATCAAAAGAAGCTTAAAGCAAATATGCAGGACCATTCCAAATTGCATTCTGTGGACCATATGGTTGGGAAGGAACAAGGCATGCTTTGAAGGAAAGAGGCTGCAGATTCCCAGAGTTGAAATAAATCCCTGAAAAAAACTTGTACTTCTTGTGTTATAGTAGTACTGTAGATAAGATGGACCAGTATTTGGATTTTTGCACTTACTTGGGGGGCACTATGTAGGATGAACTAATTAAGACCTGCAACTATCTTGTAATTTCTTCTGTACTATCTTGGCACCAGTTAAATAAAATCTTTACTTATCACAAAAAAAAATAAGAATAAAAGAAAAAATAACCCCAAATGATGACAATGATAGACTATGTAAATTGTTAGATTTTTCCACATTGGTTGAGAGAATGAGTTGTTGTCTCTTATATGGTCACGGATAATCCTCACCTCATGAACTAATTTTTGAGGTTGAGTTAGGCTCGAGGGCCATTTCTTTACATCGTATTAGAGCCAACCCAATTATCTTCTTGGTTTACCGAATGATGGTCCCCATGTTATATTGTCCACTCCCCAATTGACTAGGCATGTGCATGCGAGAGATGATGAGAGAATGAACTGTTGTCTCTTTATATGATTTTTTTGCAATTCTCACCCCTGAGCTAGCTTCTGGAGTTGAGTGAGGTACAAGGAATTTTCTTAACATAAATAAAGTAACCAATTAAAAAATAAAAGAAGATGCAAATGAAATAATATTTTTTGTTCTTGTTGATTGGTGACAACTATATCCAGATATGTTTGTCAAGGAAGAGGTTTTGTTGAAGGACCAAGTATAACACTGCAGTTAGAGTTGCGTTATTCATGGAGCTATTATAGCTTGTTGGATAGATTAATGTTGTTAAGAATTCATAGAGGTGCACAAGCTATGTAGCTATGTGCCTATGTAGCACCAATTTGGTTTGAGAATACATTAGATCGGCCTTTGATATCAATATAATTCTTAAGTATGGAGTTCTTTCTGATACATTTATTTACTCCCCCTTCCTGCAGCATATAATGGTATAGAGAGTATGATTTATGCATTAGGAATTGATGGTGGTGATTCAATAGCTCGTCCAGCTTTGAACCTCTATACAGTATGATTCTTTATGGCTTATGCACACCTCTACTAGCATGATATCATTCTATGGCTGAATATGTTACTTCCAGATAGCAGTTGAGAGGAATTTCACAAGGGGGCGTAGGAAAGAGCAAGTTGAGGCTGCTTGTGTTTACATTATATGTAGGTGAGACATTGTGTTTATGATATATTCTTTTCAACCTATTTATGTTCCCTAAGGGAAAGGAAGAAGTGGGATAATGATGATAATAATATTAGAAGTTCTGTAACAAGTCTAAAACCTACTCCCACTAGTTGATATCACCTAGATAGATCTTTTACTTCTATTCCGTCATATCTTTAGCTAAGTCTGTATTAATTCCAGAGATTTGTAGGTCTCTCGAGACAACTTTCTTCCATGTGCTTTTAGGTCTACGCTATCCCATTTTAACACCTTTACTCACTATAGTTTCACATCCTTGACCTACAAACCAAAATTCTACAGAAGCAGCCCAAGAAGTATAATTGCCACTATGATCTAACTTACTGTGGTAATCGTAGGTGATGATGTGGAAGAAAAAATTTAGTTTGCAACCATCTGATTTTCAGGTTTATTGTTATCACCCTTTTTAACTGACCTTTATAAAAAGGAAGGATAGAGCAAAAAGCAAAGATGTGCAGAAACAGGGAAGAAACAGAGAAGAGGACAGAGAACTTAAGAAAAAAATTAAATATTAGAGAAAGAAGATATGAGACGAAAACCTTAGCTATGACACCATGTGAAAAATATGAAGAGAAGAAGAGAATTCAGGAATAACTTGCTTGATTATTTCTTCAAGCTTTGGGGTTTAAATAACCTTTACAAGAAATACAAATAATAATGAAAATAAAGACAATAATTACATTCCTACAAAATTTTCTAATATCCTAATTAAGGGGATTTGAGAATCTTCCATATTTACGTAGTATATGGTTTTGCCATATTTAACAGGGATAAACTAAAAGATTATAAATCTTGACCTGGTTAATTGTGGATGAAACTACTAACTATATTATGCAGCACATAGGGATAACAAAGCAACAAAAGTTTTGTCATTAGGACATACATTGACAGAGTAATTAGGACAGATATAGTTTTGATTCAAGCTTTTATTGTAATTTTTGTTGGTCCGAACTACTTTACCAGTGACAAATTGGTGTGTCTTTATGTTTATTTTTCTTGCAGGGAAGTCAACAAGCCATTCCTACTCATTGACTTTTCTGATTACTTGAGGATAAATGTGTATGTGAGCTTACTTCTACAAAAGTCTTAGTAGTCTTTTTCTTTCATTCTTCTTTTGATAAACACTTTGGATCGATAATCTTGAGCAAGAACTTAATGATCCCCTTTAGGTCAGGAGTTCTTATCATCCTGTCCAGTATGATGATATTCTTTTTACCCCTTAGATCCTTCTTGTAGTTATATTGTCAACCAGATCTTATGTGTGAAACTTGTGTGATTAGAGTAAATTAGACGAATCTTGCTTCGTGTTTGGCTAGAAATGAAAGCAGCCTTATGTGAAGTAGTATTCAATGTTGGATTTGAGAAAGATAAAGGAGTTATAGGGTGTGTTTGGTATGAAGGAAGGAAACATGGGGACTTGGAGAAAGGGGGGTGAGGAGAGTAGCACTAAAAAAATATTTTTTGCTCTCTAACCAAACACTAGAAGATATTTTCCGGAAAAAGTTTTCTACTCACCAACCAAACAAGGGAAAATAAGTGATAAAACCACTCATTTTCCATGAAAACATTTTCTAGGAAAACATTTTCCTTCATACCAAACACACCCATAATATCTTCTTTTGTGTGGGAAGGAAATTTAGGACAGATGAAAAGATGATTTTTGAGGAAGTTACTGGGTAATATGCTTATTTAGTATATTCTGGCTTTTGTATTTGAGCACAGTTTTTTCTTTACTGCAGTACCTCTTCTCTCTAACCTCAACAAGTTCCTTTTTCCTATCAGAAAAATCTAGGTGACCTGTCGCACATTATTGACTTCATAAATTGTTAATCTTGATTTGCAGATTCTGGAGGTTTCTTAGTACATAGCCTCCTTACAACTCTAGAACAATATCCTAGTCTAGGCAGGTCTTATTGTATTTTTGTCATACATGAAGGGTTATACCTAAAGTTGGACAGTTTGGGAAAACATTTACCTAATCACTATCTTTAATATGGTAATTGAAGCCTGTTCAACCTTTTTTCTCTTTTGAAATGCAGGTATATTTTAGGTGCTGTGTTCTTACAGCTTTGCAAATTTCTAAGCCTTGAAAATCGCCCGTTTGTTCAAAAACCTGTGGATCCTAGCCTTTTCATTCATCGATTCACTGATCGTAAGTACTTATCCAGATCTGATTTGCTGGTTAATTTTAATCTTAGCTTCTTTCTTGACCACCTTGCCCCAGGTACCAACATTGTGGCAATAGTTTATATATTTTTTAATTTCCACTTTGCATTCTTGATTACATTTTGGATTTTCGTTGTGAGATGTTTAAAGATCTTGAATAATAAGGATTTTATTCCAAGCATGATTTTTCTGCCCGTTGCTCTGGCAAGTTATTTTAATGTGGATGCTTATTAGTTGGAATCTGGTTGCATCTTTTTTCCCCTTATTTTGAGCCAATGATATAGCATACAACTTGCATATATTGTACAACTTCATTATTATGTGCTTCCCATATCCCATCAAGTAAAATAAATCATGAACCAACTCTTGGTATCAAGTAATCCCAAATTATTGGACGAAGGCAATTATATTTTCATCCCTCTCGTGTTCTTCTGATCTGTTATCTTATTTTCATATATAAAGTACATGTTACCTCAATTTTCCTGCACAGTAATGCACATCTCTTGATTGGTATGTGCAAAAGATTTTTTTTTTATCCTGTTCCATCCAGAAACTTGTTGTACCTGTGGGGTATCTTCGCGATTACACCTTACTTACTATGTTGCCTTTAGCTCTATTTTCCTTTCCTTTCTGTACTTATTCTTTTTCAGATACAAGATTGCTGTTAGCTTGTCAGAGTCCACTAGTGAAGCTATCAATTTTTAATGTAGGTTTATTTGGGGGAAGGAAGCCAAATATTTCTAGAACTGCACTTCACATTGTGGCCAGCATGAAGCGTGATTGGATGCAGGTTCTACATGATTTTTCTTTGCGTATAATTTAGTGTGTGAAAGTTACTGGATTAATTCTATGGAACTAGATTAGATCTCTTACATTTTTGCACTAATCCATAAATTGTCTATAGACAGGGAGAAAGCCAAGTGGGGTATGCGGAGCTGCACTGTACATTGCTGCTCTTTCGCATGGACTGAGTTGTTCTAAATCAGAAATTGTAAGTGGTCTTTCCAGATTTCTTTTATATTGATGGTCAGAATTGAGATTTTTTTCTAGATATCCTTTATATTGATGGTCAGAATTCAGATTTCTGTATAGACAGGCTTCATGTTGTAAGCTTTATTCCGCTTTCAACTTAAGTATATCTGAAAAGTAATATAATGTGTGTGAAAGTAAGATTTCCTGGTCTTTTGTGCAATCTGAGCTGACCAAATCTCTCTTTTGTAAGCTTTGCATCTGCTTGATGCCTTTTAATGAAAACATCTTACCTCATTAGAAAAAGTTTTATTCTGCTCTGTGAAACTCTTCGTGTTTTAGCTAGTTTTCAAGGACTTGTTCTTGGTCATTCTCGTTATTGGACTTGACAACTGTTTTCATTTTACATTCTTGACTTATTCCTATGTAGCATAAACACTGGCTCGACTCCCACATTTATTGTTTATGGTGACATAGCACAAGAAACATGATATTTCCTTTTCTCATTTTCTTTATTCATTTGGTGAACAGATCAAAGTCGTACACATTTGTGAAACAACATTGACCAAGCGTTTGATTGAATTTGAAAACACAGAATCTGGGAGCTTAACGGTATGTACCATCAAAGCTGGTAGGATGAACACCGCTGATACTTTAATATTCTCTGTTTGAAAAGCTTAAGGTGCATGTATTTTGTTAGATAGTTATGTGTAAATAGTCCTAGTCCTATATATAGTAGGAATAAAATATGTCATAGTCCCACATGTAACAGGAGTAGAATATGTCCTAATCCCATGTGTAGTAGGAGTAGAAGGTGTATTATATATAGGACTCATTGTATCATTGTTAATAATAGATTTTTCTCTCGTGCATTCTCACCTGGTATCAGAGCTTCAGTGAGAAAATTATTGTTGTGCGTCATTCCAACGACATCCGGGAAGAAAGATCTCATCACCGTGCAATTTTCCGGCAACTTCGTCTTGTTCCCAGGGTTTATCACTGCTACAGTGGTACTATGCATGTATCAGTACCACTATCAGATCCAAAACCCTCGTGCGATCAAACCCCAAAAATTCCAGTCCCATTTGAACAGAAAAGTCAGTCACCGTGCGTCTTTCCGGTTGACGACTTAAGATTGATTTGCGTTATCTCCTCATCCGTAAGTGTTGTGCGAAAACCAACATTACCATCTTGTTCGGAAAAGTTAGGCGACAAAACCTTAGTCAATCGCTCTGGCAGAAAGCACGTGCTTCCACGCGCCGCCAGAACAAGGGTTCCGACGAGCTACAATAACTTTTCTTTCCGGGCACGTTTTGACAAAATTTCTTCAGAACAACTTGCTCGTCCAGTTATTCCGAGCCTACCCATATAAATTACATCAAATTCTAACAATTATTTTTTCTGGCGTGAACAGTGATTTCTGCTGTGAACAGTAATTTCATAAAAGTTTCTATTTTCTTGTGGTGTTTTAAAACCGATTTTTTTAGTGTGGAATTCAGCTTAGTCTCACTATTTTCAAATTTTCCTGACGACCTTTTGACCAACTTCTGCTTATCAACAACCACTTAGTTTTGTTGCTCGGGGATCTAGTGGCCTTGTATTAGTACATATGTAACAAGCTCGGTACATATGATTTTTATGCACCGGCTTGAGGGGAGTGTTAGATAGTTATGTGTAAATAGTCCTAGTCCTATATATAGTAGGAATAGAATATGTCATAGTCCCACATGTAACAGGAGTAGAATATGTCCTAATCCCATGTGTAGTAGGAGTAGAAGGTGTATTATATATAGGACTCATTGTATCATTGTTAATAATAGATTTTTCTCTCGTGCATTCTCACCTGGTATCAGAGCTTCAGTGAGAAAATTATTGTTGTGCGTCATTCCAACGACATCCGGGAAGAAAGATCTCATCGCCGTGCAATTTTCCGGCAACTTCGTCTTGTTCCCAGGGTTTATCACTGCTTTAGTGGTACTATGCATATATCAGTACCACCATTAGATCCAAAACCCTCGTGCGATCAAACCCCAAAAATTCCAGTCCCATCTGAACAGAAAAGTCAGTCACCATGCGTCTTTCCGGTTGACGACTTAAGATTGATTTGTGTTATCTCCTCATCCATAAGTGTTGTGCGAAAACCAACATTACCATCTTGTTCGGAAAAGTTAGGCGACAAAACCTCAGTCAATCGCTCTGGCAGAAAGCACGTACTTCCACGCGCCGCCAGAACTATGGTTCCGACGAGCTACAATAACTTTTCTGACGCGTGTGTACCATTCCGGGCACTTTTTGACAAAATTTCTTCAGGACAACTTGCTTGTCCAGTTATTCCGAGCCTACCCATATAAATTACATCAAATTCTGACAACTTTTATTTTTTCTGGCGTGAACAATGATTTCCGCTGTGAACAGTAATTTCATAAAAGTTTATGTTTTCTTGTGGTGTTTTAAAACCTATTTTTTAGTGTGGAATTCGGCTTAGTCTCACTATTTTCAAATTTTCCCGACGACCTTTTGGCCAACTTCTGCTTATTAGCAACCATTTGGTTTTGTTGCTCGGGGGATCTAGTGGCCTTGTATTAGTACATATGTAACAAGCTCGGTACATATGATTTTTATGCACCGGCTTGAGGGGGAGTGTTAGATAGTTATGTGTAAATAGTCCTAGTCCTATATATAGTAGGAATAGAATATGTCATAGTCCCACATGTAACAGGAGTAGAATATGTCCTAATCCCATGTGTAGTAGGAGTAGAAGGTGTATTATATATAAGACTCATTGTATCATTGTTAATAATAGATTTTTCTCCCGTGCATTCTCACATGGTATCGGAGCTTCAGTGAGAAAATTATTGTTGTGCGTCATCCCAACGACATCCGGGAAGAAAGATCTCATCGCCGTGCAATTTTCCGGCAACTTCGTCTTGTTCCCAGGGTTTATCACTGCTTTAGTGGTACTATGCATATATCAGTACCACCATCAGATCCAAAACCCTTGTGCGATCAAACCCCAAAAATTCCAGTCCCATCTGAAAAGAAAAGTTAGTCACCGTGCGTCTTTCCGGTTGACGACTTAAGATTGATTTGCGTTATCTCCTCATCCGTAAGTGTTGTGCGAAAACCAGCATTAGCATCTTGTTCGGAAAAGTTAGGTGACAAAACCTCAGTCAATCGCTCTGGCAGAAAGCACGTGCTTCCACGCGCTGCCAGAACTAAGGTATCGACGAGCTACAATAACTTTTCTGACGCGTGTGTACCATTCCGGGCACTTTTTGACAAAATTTCTTCAGGACAACTTGCTCGTCCAGTTATTCCGAGCCTACCCATATAAATTACATCAAATTCTGACAACTTTTTTTTTTCTGGCGTGAACTGTGATTTCCGCTGTGAACAGTAATTTCATAAAAGTTTCTGTTTTCTTGTGTTTTAAAACCTAATTTTTAGTGTGGAATTCGGCTTAATCTCACTATTTTCAAATTTTTCCGACGACCTTTTGGCCAACTTCTGCTTATCAGTAACCACTTGGTTTTGTTGCTCGGGGGATCTAGTGGCCTTGTATTAGTACATATGTAACAAGCTCGGTACATATGATTTTTATGCACTGGCTTGAGGGGGAGTGTTAGATAGTTATGTGTAAATAGTCCTAGTCCTATATATAGTAGGAATAGAATATGTCATAGTCCCACATGTAACAGGAGTAGAATATGTCCTAATCCCATATGTAGTAGGAGTAGAAGATGTATTATATATAGGACTCATTGTATCATTGTTAATAATAGATTTTTCTCCCGTGCATTCTCACATATTTAAGCATGTCTGCAGGTCCTTTTGTTTTTATTGGGAAGGGGCCCAGCTATTAAATTAGAGTCTTAAAAAGCAATGTAGTATAGTGAGATGCTTCTGTCATGCTCAAATTTTGAGTTATCTTTGAGTTGGATATCTCGTGAACACTGAAAACACAAGGAAGAAAGGCATGCATCTCAAGGGGGAACAAGCATAATGGGCTTTGGGATTCTTATCTTAAAGTTGGCATGGACAAGGTGTATAACTTAATTTGTTACCAATGCTGGAACCAATATAGTAAAACTTGTGTTTGCGTACACATCAAGTACAGGGAGATGTTTGCTGATGTCATTGAGTGCGAGATTGACAACTTTGCCTCTACTAATGAATATTTATGTTTCTTAATGCTCTTCTTGATGCTGTCACAGTGTCACCAGATTCTGGTATGTCATGAAGCCACCCAATACCTGCACTTAGGAAAAGATTTTAATTTTCACCTGCCTTTGACTTCTTCCTTCTTTTTCCCCCCTCTTGTTCTACTAGCGGAGTCTAAAAAGAACTCGTCCATGGGCTGGGCGCCTCAGGCTTTAGGTCAATTTGATGCTCATGTCCAGGAGAACTCATCACCTAGTGATGGGCTATTTTTTATGAGCCTGATGTGCTTGATGACATAAATATTATTGTTGACAGTCAAAACAAAATTTTGATTCCGTCTTTTTTTCTCGACACATTAATGTTGGAGTTGCAAATTGCATCCGTGGTAGTGGCTTGTTATACAAAATTTTCCTTTCCTAGTTTCATACTATTACTTCTTACTTGAAACTAGATTGAAGAGTTCAATACAAGAGCTGAGGAGCTTGAGAAAGAAGAGAAGCTGGCCCCGCAACTTTCTTCGGGGTCAAAAGGATCTGGGATCATGGAAGTGCTATGTGAACACAAGGGAAGTGTGAAGCTGCCCTTTGCCCATGGTCTCTGTGAAAGCTGTTACAGTGATGTAATTGCTTGGTACCCTTACCTTTTTAAGTTTTCAGTAGTATTGCTAAATCATATATAATGCTCATGCATGTGTTTGCAGTTTGTAAAACTTTCAGGTGGGCTTGATGGAGGATCTGAACCTCCAGCCTTTCAACGTGCTGAGAGGGAAAGATTAGTGGCAAAAGAAGCTCCTGCGGGTCCAAATTTTTCCATGTCCAATCAGGTGAAGAATAATGGCGCTGAGTATTTGGAGGTACTCATTGAAGCTGCTACTTATCAAAAGCATTATTACCTTGTATTTGGGAAGTAGAATTTTATGCTTACAAGAAAGCTTTTGACTGGTGGAAAAGACACAAGTCAGTTTCTGAAAATTTTCAATTGACTGTTTTTGGATCTGCTACATTTGCTCCCACTGATATCAAGCTCTTAATTTTAGATGGTATTTAAGAAAGTTTCCAGCCTTCCATGTGATTTCTTTTTGAGAAATCTTTCCATAGGCACTGCCATATTACCACTAGTACCAAATTCTTGAATCTAGTTGGTGGTTACTGGAAATATGCAGGCATTTTCTAGCTTTCTGAATAGTGCCTTATGTATTCTCTTTGTGTTCTCTTTTGGTTGATCATCAGCCTGAAAAGGGAGGAAACACTCAGAGTGTGACCGGGAGTAAAAATGTGCAGATATCAGGGTCTGATCAAATAGGTAAATGTTTATTTTCTTCCAGAGTTAGAATGTTGGCACAGAGTTCTGATCAGGACCGTAGAATGACTTATTTTCTCTCAAATGCAGGGGCAATCTCAGGGGCTAAAGCTGTGCATAATGTGACTCTTGATACATTACATGGCACGGATTGTATGGGTCCTGATGGTCATGATGAATCAGGGAACTTTTTCGATATCGATGATGTAGAGGTGTGCTGCTTCTTGTATATTGGTTTTCATTTAGTAGTGGATGGTCACAATCCTTGTAAGTTTTATTTATAAACCTATGGCAGCATAGATGCAAAAGCTATGATTTTTGACGGATTTCATCCTGCCAGACCTCATCGCATGATACTTAGCAAATGATAGTATGATGACTTCATCCTGCCAGACCTCTTCACATGATACTTAGCAAATGATAGTATGATACTAACTGACCCTACTTTTCATCCTTTGCTTAGAAAGCATCATCCCATGATAGGCGAACTCTGTGTTATAACAGTTTGTTAGCAAATTATATGAAAAACTATGCTGCTTCAACGGAATGTGCTGCAACGTGTTCTATGATTTGAAGTTTACCCAACTGGATTTAGTTGCTCATTTGTGGGCATGTATTTCCTGGTTCACTAACTTGTCGTGGCTGTTACTCTGTACCTGCATTACTGTCAGGTAAACGGTTATCTTTTCAATGAGGAGGAGAAGCGCTACGTGAAGATAATTTGGGAAAAACTGAACCCGGAATATGAGGTGATTCAGTTAATTATGTGCATATACACCATGTAAAGTTGGAATGTAGATCACAAGGTCCTATAGTGGTCGTAGGATTTATAAACACATTAAGAAGTACAATGAATATACTGTCGGTTCTTGATATAACTATTAGCAATTATAATAGAACTCTTGTTATGCTAGATCAATTCGGTTTAGTTTTTCTTATGGATTTTTCGTGATTCTTTGGTCTCTTCTACCAAGTTCGTCGTGGTTAAGCAAAGAGTGTTTTGCTCCCTTTGGTCCATCTTCACGACGATTTTCTCATCACAAAACAGTAGTCCGTACTCACTTCCTCACCTGCCTTTCCGTTCCTTATTCTGAGTGAGTTTGCTGATCAATATTTATAGGAACAAGCAGCTAAGCAAGCAGCTGCATTAGCTGCAAAGAAGGCAGACGAGTCCATTTTAGCGAACTGTTCGGAGGATGTGCAAGCTGCACTGAAGCTTTCTGCTGCTGCTAATAATAATGTTGCAAAATCAAGAAAGGTTGTATTCTGAACTTATCTTGAGTTTGTTTCCTGGTGAAAATTGATTCTCTATGTGTCATATTGAGGAACTAAGAAACTATAGAGAAGGGTAACTTTGTTGATGTCAATGGTTGTTAAGAAGTTGATATTTGTTCCTTATATATTTGTTAAGTGATATATGCAAACACAATAAATATTTGAAAAATGTCTTGTGGGTTTCTCTTATATTTCTAAGGACTCGAGGCTTGGGTACAATAATCTAAAGTTAGACAAAAACATTCAATCTCTTTTAATGGTCAAACTCTTGAGATTGTTTCCGTGTTCCTTTCATGAGGAAGAAGGGATATTTTTAGTTTCTTAGTGTTGTATAAGCTAGTCTTGTTATAAAATATTATAATGCTCAAAGAGGATGGAAGCTCTAGAGAAATAGAATATGCATGTGAAATTTCTCATACACAATAGTTGCTCTAGAGATCTCATGAAATTAGCTTACACTTTGCTTTATGATATCATCTGCAGGAAAAACGACAGAAAAGGGCTGCAGAACTGAAAAATTCTGGTCCTGCTCAAACCCCTGCAGAAGCAACGAAGCAAATGTTAACTAGAAAGGTATATATCAGTATGATAGAGGAAAAGGAATTTGCAATCTTCAGAGATTTGTCTAAAAACAATTTTGGGAAAATGGGCGCGATTTGATGGACAATTTTTTGTATATCTAATTATTTCTCTCTCTACTTTCTTAAGCTCTCAGGCACACTCCCCGAGGAGCCTGAGAACAAGGTTTTCTGAGTTTACACAAACACCATTAGCACGCCAGCTAAATTCCGACCAACCCTCTGAAAATAGCTCCGACAAATTACCCCTCACGCGCCCCCACGCGCAGCTCGTCTCCGGCGAGACAAATGCCACGCGCCGGCGCGTGAGCAAGATCCTGACCTCTTTTCAAAAATTTCTTTTTGGACAGCATGCTCACTGGGTATTTCCGACCAAACTCATACAATCCTTTCTGAATTCCGACAACGTTTATTTTTCCGGTGGCGGGAATCCTTCTGTCCAGATTTCTGGTTCCCGTTTCCTTTTTTCTTTCACACTTTTTAGCTCACTGCGAAAACTTTCCTCTAAATTTCAAAAACTGAGCAGCTGGATAGTATAATATGGGAGACAACAGGATATATTTCAACGCAAGATTCAAATCTTTCGACATCACCAGATGGAACTCCAACAAAGACACATGGTTTGAATGGGTTGAGAGAAGTCGCAACATGATGAGAAGATCATCCATGGGCAGAAAGGCAATGGAATGGATTTGCTTTGCACTTAAAGAAGCATCGACAGATCAAAACAATCTAGTGAAGAGATGGAAGTACAAGGAGCAAATGATAGAACATTTCTGTACTAGGAAATTTAACGCTCATGGAAGATATATGAGTATTCTGTCACTGAAGGGAGAAGGGAGGTCTGTAATAATAATCCCCGAGTTAACTTTGAATTCCGGCTGGAAAGACATAGCAGCTAAGATAGAAAGATTCATTTATCAGAACACCAGGCTGAATTCCATAGTACCACCCAGAAACACTGTGGAAAATCTTCCTTATGCCCAAGCAGTTAAGGAGAGTAAATGGCAATCCAATACCCTTCGAGAGGCAAGGGTCAACACGAGCAATGGGGAAATCTCTGTTTTGGAACCTACTGGAGGAGAGGACACAGGTCTCCTAAAAAGATGCATTATCGGGTTTTTTGGGAAAGAAATCAATGAGAGACCCACTTTAGCAGACATAAGGCGATGGGCTAGTGCTTCATGGAACAAAGCATATGGAGTAAACATATACGAAATGACAGGCAACATGTTTCTTTTTGAATTTCCAAACAGATTCATGGCGGAGCAGATTGTGCAAGGGGAATGGAGATGGAAAAAGTTCAAGCTTCATCTGGAATGGTGGAATCATACTGCTGGATGCATTCCAAACTCACAAATTGAGGAAACATGCTGGATTAGAGCCATGAGAATTCCTTTACATCTATGGTTACAAAAGATCTTCAAAGAAATAGGAGATCTATGTGGGGATGGTTAGCTACAGAAGAAGAAATTGATCTCAAAAATCATCTTAAGTGGGCAAGAATCAAAATTGCTGGTGATGGCAGAAAGACTCCCAATGAGGTTGGGATTGAAAGAGACGGTACCAAATTTTTCATCCCAATCTGGGCTGAAAGAAAGACACGGTATGAACTAAGCACTGATAAAGGAAAGGAAAGTGGGCAACTTACACAAGGTTCAACTTCGATGAATCAGAGCAGTAAAGTGTCAAAAATCGAGCTGAAATCCCATGACCCCGATTTGGCTGCACAAGTCATTTTTAATGACCTCTCGTGTGAGTTTTCTGTTGATACTGGGCTGAAGCCTTATATCGAGGAAATGGGAGGACCTTCTTACTTGGGGGCAAAAGAGTCCTCTCCAGGGGAGCCAACCCCCAATGTAAATCATGAAAGTATGCAAAAGGCAACACTTATCAGTTGCAGTCAGCCAAAAGGTGGAGTAGAGTTAGCAAGATTGGAACATAAGGCAGGGGAGCAAAGTACAAACACAAAGAAGGGGAATGATCGTGTGGGAAGTGCTTTGGATCATCTGAAGCAATCTAGCTCTATCCAAGAGTGGGAAATCGAGGAGGTGAACCCTATAGCAGTTCAGCAACACAATCCATTATTGGAGAAAGACATGGATGCAACAATATGGGTCCATCAAAATATGATCAAATTGGGGAAAATGTTTGGAGTAGATTTTCAAGGCCATGAAGAAGAAGCACTGGAGTTGTTAATGCAAATTGACAGCTGCAGACAGGTAAGAAGGGTGGAGACAGAGTTGGAGGTGAAGAAACAAAGATTCAAAGGATCGCTGGAATTAAAAGGGTTAACTTCTTTTGATGTCAAATTCAAGAGTGACGGGAAAAGGAGTAGGGGAAGAGATCTATCAATCATTTCAATATGAAGATCAAAGTAATTTCCTGGAATGTAAGGGGATTAAACGATAAGAAGAAAAGGGAGATCATAAAAAGTCAAGTGCAGAATTGGAGGGCAGACATTATATGCATGCAAGAGACAAAAGTCGAGGGGGATATCGAGGAAATAGTCAGGCAAACATGGGGTGGTAGATGGGTGAGGTATGCAAGTTTAGAAGCTAGCGGCACGAGAGGGGGGATTTTGTTGTTATGGGATTGCAGAGTATGGAAAGGGGAGGTGTTACAGACTGGTGCATACACTTTGACGTGCAAGTTTGACGCTCTTTTACAGAATTTTCAATGTCACATAACAGGAGTGTACGCTCCAAATTGTAGAATAGAAAGGAAAAAAGTGTGGAGAGAAATTGGTGCAGTGAGGGGATTGATGGAAGGTCCTTGGGCGGTTTGTGGCGATTTTAACGTTACAAGGTACCCTTCTGAAAAACGGGAATGTCCAAGGAGGTCCAGAGCGATGGTGGAGTTCTCGGATTTTATAGAAGATATGGAGTTGATAGATCTTCGACTTGAAGGAGGAAATTATACTTGGTTCAAAGGGGACAATCATACAGCGGCTTCAAGAATTGATAGATTTCTTATTTCAGAAGAATGGGATGTAAGCTTCAGAAACATCAAGCAAACTATCCAACAAAGGTTGATTTCGGACCATTCACCTGTGGCTCTATACTGTGGTGCGTGGGAACAAGCTAAATCATACTTTAAGTTTGAAAATTGGTGGCTGAACGTGGAAGGTTTTGATGACAGAATTAGAGAGTGGTGGGGATCTTTTGAATTCTCAGGAAGACCTGATTACATTTTAGCTTGCAAGTTAAAAGCTCTCAAGGGCAAGCTAAAAGGATGGAGCAGAAGTTACGAAGGCAATTTGGGACTGCAAAAATCAAAATTGCTAAGTAAACTAGCAGATTTTGAGACAACACAACAACAAAGAGCGTTGACAGAGGAGGAATCAGTGAGGAAAGCAGCTACTCTAATGGAGATTGAGGAGCAACTCAAGAATGAAGAAATTGCATGGAGACAAAAATCAAGAGCTCTGTGGCTCAAAGAAGGGGATAGGAATACAAAATTTTTCCATCGGACTGCAAATGCATGCAAGAGAAACAACAACATTGACCAAATAATGATTCGACATGAAGTAGTCGAGGATCCAGAAAGAATAGAGAATGAGATCATTGAATTCTACAAGGAGCTATACACAGAACCTGAACAGTGGAGACCAACAGTCAATTTCGAAAATAGTTCAAGCATTTCTGAATCAGAAAGGGAGTCTCTACAGAGGAACTTTGAGGAACAAGAAGTGCTGAGCAGTCTGAAGATGTGCGCAAGTGACAAGGCTCCAGGTCCAGATGGATACACAATGGGTTTTTTCAGAAAGTGTTGGGACATTTTGAAGGAAGATATCATGGCGGCCTTTAACAACTTCCATTCACAGGAGATGTTTGAGAAAAGCTTCAATGCAACATATATAACTTTGATTCCAAAGAAGACAGGTGCGAAAGAATTGAGAGACTTCAGACCGATCAGTTTGATAGGGAGCTTCTACAAATTGCTCTCAAAAGTCTTAACTGAAAGACTTAAGAGGGTGGTTGGGAAAATTGTCGATGCTCAACAAATGGCGTTCATCAAAGGAAGGCAAATAATTGATGCAGTGTTGATTGCTAATGAAGCTGTGGACTCAAGAATAAAAAGGAAAGAACCTGGAATCTTATGCAAATTGGATATCGAGAAGGCCTATGATCATGTGAACTGGAGCATCCTACTAAGAATGTTAGAACAAATGGGTTTTGGGCAAAAATGGATTAGATGGATGAAATTTTGCATTTCTAATGTGAAATTCTCCATTCTCATAAATGGATGTCCTAAAGGTTATTTTCACTCACACAGAGGTCTCAGACAAGGTGATCCTTTATCACCCTTTCTATTCATCATTGCCATGGAAGGTTTGAACAACATGATCAAAACGGCTAAAGTCAGTGGATGGGTTAAAGGCTTCGAGGTAAACAGGAGTGGGGCTAACAATCTAGAGATCACACATCTCCAATATGCTGATGATACTCTAGTCTTCTGTGATGCTGAAAAAGACCAACTTAGATTCTTAAGGATCATTTTGGTTTTATTTGAGGGAGTATCAGGATTACACATTAACTGGAGAAAAAACAATATTTTTCCCATTAATGAAGTTAACAACATGGGGGAACTGACACAGATATTGGGAGGAGAAGTTGGATCCCTACCAACTGTTTACCTTGGGATGCCTATTGGTGCAAGATCCAAATCAAAAGAAATCTGGAATTCAGTCATAGAAAAATGCGAGACGAAGTTGTCAAGATGGAAATTGCAATACCTATCATTGGGGGGTAGGCTAGTTCTAATCAACTCATTATTAGACTCTCTACCTACTTACATGATGTCTTTGTTCCCAATTCCAGCAGGCATTCTACAGAGATTGGACAAACTTCGAAGATCATTCCTTTGGCAAGGCAATAAGGAGAAAAAGGTCTTCCATTTAGTCAAATGGAAGACACTAACAATGGATAAAAAACAAGGTGGATTGGGGATAAGGAATTTGAAGAACCAAAGCAAGGCTCTTAGAATTAAATGGTTATGGAAGTACTCTAAAGAACCCCAATCTTTATGGGGCAAAGTGATCAAAGCAAAGTATGGTGAAGAAAACAACTGGGTGTCAAAAAAAGTCAGTACATCATATGGAGTAAGTGTGTGGAAATCCATCAGAGAACTTTGGCCTATAATGGAGAATCACTCCTCCATAAGAGGGAACAACGGAAAGAACACATCATTTTGGAATGATAATTGGTTAGGAATTGGAAGCTTAAAGGAAAGATACCCAGATATGTTCGGTTTAGCACAAAACCAGCATAGGACAGTAGCTGATATGAGGAGTCGTCAAGGATGGGAAATAGCTATAAGAAGACGGCTGAATGACTGGGAGATAACAAGACTAGCTGACCTTTACAAAGAGCTGGAGGCATTTACATGATTACAGGAAGGGCTGGATTCAATATGGTGGAAGAGGCACAACAGAGGGGTTTTCCGAGTGAAGGATGCATACAAGATTTTGAATCATAATAATCAACAGGTAGACACATGGTCTTGGAAACATATATGGAAAACAAAGATTCCATACAAAGTAGCTTGCTTCACATGGCTACTAGCGAAGGAGGCGGTCTTAACCCAGGATAATCTCATAAAAAGGGGAATTTCTCTGTGTTCAAGATGTTTTCTGTGTGGGGAAAATGCAGAAACTGTCAACCATTTGTTTCTTCATTGCAAGATTACAGACCAACTATGGAAAATCTTTATTAGTCTTAGGGGTATTTCATGGTCAATGCCATACAGGATTAAAGATGTCATTTATAGCTGGGAAGAAGCTGGAGCTGAAGCAACTAGCAGAGATAGATGGAGGACTGTTCCGGCTTGTATTTGGTGGACAGTCTGGAGGGAAAGGAACACTAGATGTTTTGAAGACAGAAGCAATCCTGTGCAGAAGATCAAACTCAATTGTATTCTTCTTTTTTGTTTTTGGTGCAAACAGATGTACACAGAAGATACATTGACAATCATAGACATACTAGGATCTTGCTAGGTCCCAAATTAGAACATCTACAAATTCTCTCAATGTAAATTTGGTTTTCAGTGCAACCTAAGTACTGATATTTATAATATTTACAATAGTTACCAATTCAAAAAAAAAAAAAAATCTTCAGAGATTTGTAGTAGTTGAGGAGACAGGCTAGAGTACTTTCTGGATGCTTGCAAATAATCTTTTAGTGTTTCCTGGTTTTGTAGTTGCTGTAATCACTCCATTTGCTATTACAGATTTGTCATCTTGCCTATAGCTGTATGTTTTTTGACTTCTCATTGTTAGCATAAGTTTCCTGGACTTCAGCTTTGCCGATACAGCAAACTTGCATCATGTTCCAGTTTTTCTATCCCAAGTTGCCTCCCCCCTCCTCTGAGGCCGATCACATCCACTTTTGGAGCCCCTCTCCTCTGAGGCCGTGCAGACGTGAAAGCTCTATCAATAGAAAGATTCTAGCTTCTTTTTATTTAGAGAGGAATGATTCCCTCGTCTGAGAACCGCCATTCACATACTATTCCTCCCCTCTAAAAAGAGCGATTGAGAATCTCGAGAACCTAAACAAAAATGCTGAAGTGAGCGTACCCTAAGGCTTTCCTCTCTCCCCCTTTCTCGTATATGGCAATACTAGATTGGCGAGATAAGAGAGAAAGCTTAGAAAGTAGCAAGGGCTTGCCTTACAGGTAGTCTTGTTGAGTGTTGGTTTTGTTCAATTTCAACATATCTTAATCATTTCTTTTTACTCTTTGTCATATGTTTGCATTGCATGGTATATCTTCCTCTTTTTCATGAAACAATATATATCAGATTTATCGGTTGTGTTGTTTGTACCTTACCTTAGCTTTATGTCATTTGATGCAGAGGCTGAGATCTAAGATCAACTTTGATGTGCTAGAAAAGCTTTTTGACGATTCTGTATGTGCTTCTCCTACTCCAAAATTTCTACAGAATTCCATTATACCTGCTTTTAATTTTCAATTTTACTCAGATGTCAATTCCTTTAGCAAAGTATCTTTTCTTTATTGGAAAAAATCTTCGGTTTTTGCCCTTACTGGAAAGAACATAAGCAGAATGTTCGGTATTGGTGGTGGATGGAGGTCACTGGCGTTTGAGATGCTATTATGCGTAATATTTGGATATTCAAGAAATGGGAGGAAATTAAATAATGAAAACTAAATATTGCAGCATCAAAATATTGTAGATTTATCAGACTTTTCCTTTGTCACTGTTGCTGATCTTATGATCTCTACTATTAAAGTTCTTGGAGATGCATTTAACAACTTGCTATACACTCACAATTATCTTACTTCAGCTTGAGATACTTGAGCTTAAAGAAAGAAGTGAGGACTCATATCACATATCCCAACTTATTTGGGATTGAGGCATAGTTGTTGTAGCTTGAGATATGAGAATCTATCCCGAGATATAAATTGTTCGTTTGTTCATCTATGGACAAATAACACAAATCGAAAATATTTCTTGCTCTCATCTCCATAAATATGTTTAACTTGATCATGTTATTTATACAGGCAATTCGAGAGAGCAAAATTGATCACAAAGTAGACGAGACGTACGAAGAACCATATGCGTTACGATGAGGATGTTGGAGGATAAGAGTATGATCAACACTATGATTATGATGAATGTTGAATTTAATCTGCATTCCTTATTATTAACTTAATGATTTCCCCTTACAAAAAGAGTATATGAGGAGTCAGGTAACACATTTTCCTTCACCTATATATTAGGAATGTCAAAGTTGGTATGTTTTAATTATCACTTTTATTAATTTATTTCCTGGGAACACCTCCCTGTACTGAAATGTGAGATCTTATTCCATTCTTTCCTACTTATAACTGAAGTTTGCATATGATTGGAATTAAAATACTTCCCTTTCCCTGAACGAGAAGAGATGTAAATAAACTGTGTAGCAATATCTTCCACAAGCAAACAAAATAGAGTTTTTTTTTTCACCAAAAAAGAAATGCAATCACAACTAAGAAAAAGAAACTGGTGAGATCCTTTTTTCTTTTTTCGTAATAGATTGGTTCAGATTCAGTATACATGTAGTCGTTTAGTCTTTTATTTTTCCTTCCAATTCTAGGAAAATTACTATCATCTTGAATTGGCTAGTTTTACGTCAATTGTCATTCTATCATAAACTTCCTTTATTTGAGCTTGAGATCAGCAATATAAGCAAGGACGCGCATGTGGAGTTAACTAAAATTGAGGCATAGTAATTATTGTTCTACTATAATCTCGAATGTCACAAAAAAAATTGATTCAAAATGCGTAGACATAAGGTGTGTTTGGTATAATGGAAAATGTGTTTTACGTGGAAAATGTTTTTCAAGAAAATATTTTCTTGGAAAACAAGTAGTAATCTTATTAATTTAGATACAATAAACATGAAGCCATAAACTTTCAAACTAACAACCTTCCGAACCCACAAATTTTATAAACTTCTGAACCGCTAAACTTTCGAGCCTGTAAACTCTATAATTTCTAAACCCGCAAACTTCCAAACACATAAGCCTCTGAACTCATAACTTTGGAACTCGTAAAATTTCGAACCTGTAAACTGAAAAATAAAAAAACTAGAGCTGAAAATATTAAAAAAATATATTTTTTGCTGCGGGAGGGGAGGGGGGTAGCAAGGTGGGTGGTGACGGAAAAGAAAAACTGAAATCTAAAAAAAAACCTTTTCTTTTTGGAGAGGGGGTGGGAGAGGTGGGGTAGGGGAGAGAAGGGGTTGGGGTTGGGGTTAGATGTGAGAGTAGGTGGAGTTTTTGGAAAATGTTTTCGTAATTTTTTTTAGGGAAATCATTTTCATCCAATTTCAGAAAAATATGATATCTCGGAAAATATTTTTCAAACTATTTTGTACAACCAAACAATGGAAAATAAAAAAATATTTTTCGTCATGCCAAACACACCCATAGTGTTATATATTACCTCGAGCAATTTTTTTAAATTTTTAAGAAATCCAAGGAAATAATCTCAATAATTGTAGATAAAAGTTTTCCCAAAAATAGGAGTACAAATCTACTTAGACAACAAAAATGAGGAAGGTTTTTAAAAAGTGCAAGAAGTGTTCAAAACAATGAGAACCTAAAAATAAACTCAATATTTTGTTACAAGCTCAATTCCAACTCACTCTTAAAACTAATTACAAGTCATCTCCTTATCCACAATCTTATTTTTTGTATAAAGTTTCTTTTTCATCCTATATCATAATGGACATTTCTTTTTCAAAAAACAAAATCTTGTCACGAGTTCAAATCGTAAAAGCAGCCACTAATGTTTGTATTAGAATAAATTGTTTACACCATATCTCTTGAAGTACGGTCCTTCCTCGAATCCTGTGTCAATGCATAATGCTTTGTGCATCGGACTATCTTTTTTAAACAGAAAGAGGTTGAACTTTTCTTCTTGATTTCTCTATCTTTAACCAAAAACACTCAATTATTGTGAGCCAATCTCTATCCTTTCTTTCATCAGCAAAACAGCATTAAAAAATTCATCCATAGCTCTAACAGAAGATCCTTTGTAATCATCCTCATCTCTAGCAGCATCTTTAATCATTTCTTTAATTTCACAAGCTTTACCTCTTAATCTTTTCCCCTTTTCACTTTCACCCATAACTAACTCAATCTTTTCAATTAAGTCCCCATATCTCACATCAAAAGTTGTCCCTCTAGCCATTTCAACACAAACACCAATTTCTTCTTCCAATAACTTAGCATTAAAAAATTGATCAGCTGCCATTGGCCATCCAATTAATGGAACTCCATTAATAAGTGATTCAAAAACTGAATTCCAACCACAATTACTTAAAAATCCACCTATTGATTCATGTGCCAAGATTTCAACTTGAGGTGCCCAATTTAACACTATTAATCCTCTTTTTTCATTTTCTTGAACTGTTTGAATAAACCCTTCTGGTAACCATTCTTCTGGTTTAAATTCAGTATTTATATCAAACCCTAAAGGTGGTCTAATTACCCAAATAAAATTTATTTCAAGACCATCTAATGCTTTTGCTAATTGCATTATTTGAGATGCGGAGATTGTATTTTGTGCACCAAAACATATGTAAAGAACTGATTTTTTCTCCTTTTTATCCAACCATTCTTTGCATATATCCAAGGAAATTCCTAGTTCTTTCCTAGGACTTAGTCTTACTCTATCATTTTCTTGCAAATTTATTGGTCCTATTGCCCAAATTGGTATACATAACTTCCTTCTAAAATACATTAATCCATTTTTGTCAAACTCTTCAACTGTATTGAAAAGAACCCCATCTGAATTTTTCCAAGTTGGAAGATTTTTCAACTGAAAAATTGAATAAGGATCATTTCCATCTGCTATTGCTAGACTAGGTGACAATTGTGTAACATGAAATTTTCCAGCTTCTTGAAAATCAGGTAGTATAAACTCAAGTTTATCAGTATATCTATGAGGTAAATTTAACCACATAGAGTAATAACAAGCTAATCCAAATCCACTAGTACCACAAAAAATAGCATGGAAAATACCAAATTCATGAGTTACCTTAGCTGACCATCCAAAAAAGAAATCTGCTATAACACAAATTGGTTTCTTGAAAAATCCAATCTTTTCATCCACAAGATCACTTAGAATTTTCTTGAAATTAGGTTCAAGTGTAGGGGATATTTCAAGAAGCTTGAAAACAAGATTATAAGGGAGAGAATCATTGATTTCAGCATCTAGTGGAAGACCATGTTTAGTACTGTCAAAGGGTATTTCAAGAAAGTGAATTGAAGATTTTGTAGGGAGTGATGATTTGAGTTTTTTGATGTTTAGTGGTGTGTTTATGAAAGTGATTTGATATCCCTTTTGTTCAAGTTTGAAAGCTAAGGCTAAGAAAGGGATTATATGGCCTTGTGCCATGAAAGGGAAGAGGATTATGTTACCTTTTTTTCCTTCCATAGTTTGTAGGATGGAAAGAAGAAGATGGAAAATAGGAGGAAAAAGAAGAATGAATTTTCTAAATAAGAAATGAAAGCTGTCCTTGAAATCGTCTAGTTGGAAAGGAAAGGTTTATCCTTGTTGGATTATTAATTGAGTTCCTATAGAGGTTTTTGACTTTTCATGTATTTCACCAATGGACTATCAAATATTACTCATACGACGTAGTTTGGCTCTGCATAAATTTAAGAAAAAAAATAGATTTTTGAAATTTATGGTTTTAAAATCTTAAGAGGTAAAAACTTTGTGGAATCATGATATTTTTGTGGTTATAAAAGTTTCTCAATAATGGATAAAATGAAAAGTTTAAAGTTGAATTATTTCAAAATTTAAAAATGTGTCATTTATTTAGGAATAGACTAAAAAGAAAAGTACCTCATCTAATTTAAAACGGAAGGAGTATGAGAGTTTTTCATCCAATATAATAGTTGTATATTGAAGGAGAACCTTGATGTAACTGATAAAGTTGATGTCATGTGATTAAGAGGTCATGAGTTGAAGAGGTGGAAACAACCTCTTGAAAAAATGCAGAATAAGGTTGTGTGTAATAGACCCTTGTGGTCCGGCCCTTTCTGGACCCCGTACATAACAGGAGCTTAGTGCATCAGGCTAGTCTTTTTTTATAACGGATGTAGATTCATTTTTTATTGTCCCTTTTCTCCTTTTCATTTCCAATGTCCTCTATGCAATTAGATATTAAAAAAATAAAAGAAAAAAAAGTGTCATTAGAGATAGAAGAGGACCTTAGAATAGAGAAACTTTTTTCCCATTGTTGTAAATTTGGTGAAAGGTCATGTTAATGATTAATCTAGACTTCTCCTAATAGATAATAGTAAAAGATATCTACATCATTAATTTATAAAGCATTATTGATCCATATTATAAATATTCAAACCAGTAATTTTGGACCTTTTCTCATTTCATTTTCACCCTACAATAACTACGCATGAATTTCAAATTTACATAATATAATTTTAAAGAAGGAGATTCAATTATTGTATTATCTAATTTTTGTTGTTATAAACTTGCATATATTTTGTAAATATATGTATTTCATTATTTATAACGTTTTAATATCTTACCATTAACAAGTCATTATTAGACCCTGCATGTCATAAGACAATAGACAAAGCGTAATTTCTTTTTATAAACAATAAGGTCAACATTTTCCCACATTTAGATCCACATCCGTTTAAATACAATTTGACCAATATTCGTGCTTAATCAAAGCAAAATAATTAAATTGACACCGCAGAAAAACTTGTATACTACCACTGTAAACAATCTCACAAATGATAATTACATATAACTAAAAAATAAATTTACTAAAAAATAAGACAAACAATTTACTACTAACATGTTAAATTATACTGACAGTACAAAAACTCTTACTACTAGGGATAGCAAACGGGCGGCCCTGGTCGGATATGAGCGAGTCGAAAACGGGTAATAAAAAAACGGATAAATTATTCAACCCAACCCATTTTTAATACGGATAAAGATGATTTAACCGTTAGATAATATGAATATCCGTTATTTGGGAGAATTCCTAGTCTCCCAAACTCGAGTAACCTCCAATTTGAGGCTTTACAAATGTAATAGTTGACCCATTGGTTATCCTTTGGTTTATCCATTTTCTAAGTGGATAATATGCTTTTGATGGGTTATCCGATTCTCAGATTTTCGTATGCTATAGCCCACACCATCTGCATGCATCCGGGCTACCAGACCCGAATCGCCTAAAATTTTGTCGAACTATCAAAAACGTCATAGAGAACAATAGTCATCGCTTTGCCATGAACGTTCCTCGTTTTTTGGCATTTTAGGGCAAAAAAATTGGAATTCCACCCGATTCCCAGATTTTTGTGTGTTATAGCTCATGCCATCTGCATGCATCAATCAGGGCGACTGGACCGGAATCGCCTAAAACTTTACTGGACCATAAAAAATAACCTAAGGAACAATATTCTTCGCTTCGCGATGACCGTTCCTCATTTTTAGGCATCTTAGGGCCAAAAAAATAAAATTCTGCCTGATTCCCAGATTTTCGTGTGCTATAGCCCACGCCATCTACATGGGTCCAGGCGCTCGAACTCGAAACGCCTAAAACTTTGATGGCCCATAAAAACGACCTAAGAAGCAATAGTCATCGCTTCGCCATGACCGTTCCTCGATTTTTGGCGTTTTAGGGCTATAAAATTGAAATTTCGCCGATTCCTAGATTTTCGTGTGTTATAGCCCACGTCATCCGGATGGGAATGGGCACCCAGACCCGAATCGCCAAAAAAATTTCCAGACCATAAAATATGACCTAAGGAACATTAGTTGCCGCCTCGCCATGAATGTTCCTCATTTTTGGGGTTTTAGGGCAAAAACAATGGAATTTTGCACGATTCCCGGATTTTTGTGTGCTATATAAGCCATGCCATTTGCATGCATCTAGGTGACAAGACCCGAATCGACGAAAATTTTACCGGCCCATAAAAAACGACTTAAGGAACAATAGTCATCGCTTCTCCATGACAATTCCTCGTTTTTGGCATTTTATGGCCAAAAAACTAGAATTCTGTCCGATTTCTAGATTTTCGTTTGCTATAGCCCACGCCTTTTGTATGCATCCGGGCGACCGGACTTAAGCCGCTTAATATTTTGTCGGTCCATAAAAAATAAACTAAGGAATAATACTCATCGCTTCGCCGTGACTGTTCCTCTTTTTTGGCATTTTAAGGCAAAAAATTAGAATTTCGCCCGATTTCCATATTTTCGTATGCTAGAGCCCATATCATCTGCATGCATCCAGACGACCATAACCGAATCATCTAAAAAATTTCTGGCCATAAGAAAATGACCTAAGGAACAATAGTCATCGTTTCGCCATGACCATTTCTCATTTTGTAGCATTTTAGGGCTAAAAAATTAAAATTCTGCCCGATTCCCAAATTTTCGTATATAATAGCCCACGCCATCTATATGGGTCCAAGCGCCCAGACTCGAATAGCTTAAAAATTTGCCGACCCACCAAAAATCACCTAAGGAACAGTAGTCATTACCTCGCTATGACTGTTCCTCGCTTTTGGAGTTTTAGGGTCATAAAGTTAGAATTTCGTCCGATTCCCAAATTTTCGTGTGCTACAGCCATGCCATCCGCATGGGTCTGGGCGGCCGGACCCAAATTGCCAAAAATGGGATGGCCCATCAAAAACGACTTAAGAAATATTAGTCATCGCCTTGCCATGACCATTTTATTGGCATTTTAGGACTACAAAGCTAGAATTTCGCCTGATTCCCAAATTTTCGTATATTATAACACACGCCATCCGCATGAGTCCAGGCGTGTCACGACCCGGAATTCCCACCCTCGGGAGTCGTGATGACGCCTACTAAAGTGAGCTAAGCAAGCCAACCCTTAACTATATACTACCTTTTTCATATTACTCCTATTAAAACAAACATAGGGCGACAATATAAATAAAGCGGAAGATAGGAAATAGGCGGAAGTCAACATTTATAAAGCTTAGAGCTACGTCTAATTACTACTTTTAAACTTCAATACCCCAAAATCTGGTGTCACAGTACCACAGACTGTCTAAGAGTCACTACATACAAAGTCTGAAGAAAACGTATAGTATTGTTCCTGACAAGGATAAAGGAAACAAGAAATAGAGATAGAGGGAGATGCCAGGGCCCGCGAACGTCTGCAAGTCTACCTTGGGTCTCCGAATGGACTGAAGAAGCCCTCCCACTACTGTCCGAAAGCTGCTACGGGATCTGCACACAGTGCAGAGTATAGTATCAGCACAACCAACCCCATGTGCTGGTAAGTGCCTGGCCTAACCCCGGCGAAGTAGTGACGAGGCTAGGACCAAACTCTAGATAAACCTGTACAGTTATATAATATATGGCAGAAAAGTAAACAGATAATAAGAAATTAAAGCTGGGGAAGGGGAACATGCCTCGGGGATAGCTGATAAAGCAAAAATAGCTAGGAATAAATAAGGAAGCTAACAATATAACTTCTAACAAATATAAAGAAAAGTAGAGACAACTTTCACTTTCAGTTCCCATCTTGTTGCAGACGTGCAACCCGATCCCATTTCTTATATCTTGTGGTAGGTGTACCACCTACTCCCATTTCATAATATCTTGTGGTAGGCGTACCACCCGCTCCCATTTCACAATATCTTGTGGTAGACGTACCACCCGCTTCCATTTCATAATATCTTGTGGTAGGCGTACCACCCGCTCCCACTTCATAATATCTCACAATTTCAATAAATCCCGACAAGGGAGAATAATCAATAAAATAACTTCCCGGCAAGGGAACACAACAATGTAATAATTTCCTAGCAAGGGAACAACAATATTGAAATAGTCATCGCCGCAATGGAGAATCAACTATAACCAATCTCAACTTAGCTTGTACTCAGTTCAATTATTGAAAATGCACAATCTTAGAAGATCATTAAGTAAATCACCCAAGTGTCATTTAAGAACACAACAACTTTAAATTTAAGACTCACGGTCATGCTTGACACCATCATATAAATACTCGTCACCATGCCTATACATCGTACTCAACAAGAAGCAAGTAGCAAATATGACTCAACTCCTAATCCGTCAAGCTAGGGTTAGACCAGACACTTACCTCAATGCCTTGAACACCACTCAAGTCTCAATTATAGATTTACCCCTCGATTCCACCACCAATCCGCTCGAATCTAGTCACAGGTTACTTAATTACATCAATAAGTGCTAAATGAATCAACCCCAATTCATGAAAAATGAGTTTTCCAAAGTTTTACCCAAAAGTCAAAAATCACCCCCAGGCCCACGTGGTCGAAACCCGAGGTTCGGACCAAAACCTGGTTACCCATTACCCCACGAACCCAAATATATAATTTATTTTGAAATCGAACCTCAAATTGAGGTCCTAATCCCCAATTTTAGAAAAACTTAGGTTCTATCCAAAACACCCAATTTTCCCCATGAAAATCTTTGATTTGGAGTTGAAATCACGTTAAAAGATGTTAAGGAGTGAAGAAAATGAGTTAGAAATAACTTACCAACGTTTTGGAGAAGAAAGGTTGTTTGAGAAAATCGCCTCTTATGTTTTTGGGGTTTTGAAATGTGAAAAATAACTGAAATTCCCGTATATTTATACCCCTCTCAGACCCCCTGTGCGGACCGCATCAAATGGACCGCGGCCGCACTAGCGTACCTGAAGACCTGCAGTTCAGCACCTTGTGCGGAATGCACAAGGCCGACTGCGGACTGCACAAGGTCGACTGCAGCCGCACAGCCTCCACCGCGGACCGCACAAAGGCGACCGCAGTCGCACACGATTTCTCGCGGACCGCACTAGCGGGTTCAGAGACATGCAACTTCCTGAACCTGCAACATCTGATTTCTAAGCCTAAGGTATCCCGGAACCTATTCGAAACTCACCCGAGCCCTCGAAACTCCAACCCAAGTGTACACACAACCTCAAAAACATCCTACGGACATATTCGTGTAATCAAATCACCAAAATAACATCATGAACATCAAATTAAACCTCAAGATCAATGAAATTTCTAAAAACTCTTTTAAACATCAAATTTCCCCAATTAAGGTCCAGATCACGTCAAACGTTGTCCGTTTTAACCAAATTTCATAGGAATGACTCAAATCATATATAAGACCTGTACCGGGCACCGAAACCAAAATATAGGCCCGATACCATCACCTTCTAATCAGTTTTCATTTCAAATTTCCTTAAACAATTTCACTTAAAAATTCATTTCTCGGGCTTGGGACCTCGGAATTCGATTCCGGGCATACCCCCAAGTCCCATAGCGTCCCATATTTTCCTACGGACCATCCGGGACCGTCAAACCATGGGTCCGGGTTCGTTTACCCAAAATGTTGACCGAAGTCAAATTAACTCCTTTTAAAGTCAGACTTAACATTTTCCACAGAATTTCATATTTAAGCTTTCCGGCTAAGCACCAGGACTGTTCACGCAAATCGAGGCTACTCTAAATGAGGTTTCCAGGGCCTCGGAGACACAGAATTCAATTAAAAACAGGTGATGACCTCTTTGGGTCGTCACATTCTCCATCTCTAAAACAATCGTTCGTCCTCGAACGGACATAAGAAGGAAGTACCTGAGTCGGGGAAAAGATGAGGTTAACAGCTACGCATATCGGACTCGAACTCCCAGGTCGACGCCTCAGGAGGCTGACCTCTCCATTGAACACGAACCGAAGGAAAACTCTTCGATCTCAACTGACGGACCTGCCGGTCTAGAATAGCCATCGACTCCTCCTCATAAGACAAGTCCTTGTCCAACTGGACATTGCTGAAATCAAACATGTGGGATGGATCACCGTGATACTTCTGAAGCATGGACACATGAAATACTAGATGTACGGTTGATAATCTAGGCGGCAACGCAAGTCTATAAGCCACCTCTCCCACTCGATCAAGAATCTCAAATGGGCCAATGAACCTAGGGATAAGCTTGCCTTTCTTCCCGAATCTCATCACGCCCTTCATAGGCGACACTCGGAGCAATACCCGCTCACCAACCATAAAAGCCACAACTCGAACCTTGTGGTCTGCATAACTCTTTTGCCTGGATTGAGCCATACGAAGCCTATCCTGAATGATCCTGACCTTGTCCAAGGCCTCCTGAACCAGGTCCGTACCCAACAACTGAGCCTCTCCCAGCTCAAACCATCTAGCCGGAGATCGACACCGCCTACCATATAAAGCCTTATAAGAAGCCATCTGGATACTCGACTGGTAGCTGTTGTTGTAGGCAAAAACTGATCCCATGAACCTCCAAAGTCAATGACACAAGCTCAGAGCATATCCTCGAAAATCTGAATAGTCCGCTCGGACTGCCCGTCCGTCTGAGGATGAAATGCTATACTCAACTCAACCTGGGTGCCCAACTCTCGCTGAACTGCTCTCCAGAAACGCGAGGTAAACTGCGTACCTCGGTCCGAAATGATAGATACAGGCACGCCATGAAGACGAACAATCTCTCGGATATAGATCTTAGCTAACCTCTCGAATAAATAGGAGACTGCCATAGAATGAAATGCGCTGACTTGGTCAGCCTATCAATAATGACCCAAATTGCATCGAACTTCTTCCGGGTCAGCGGAAGTCCAGTAACGAAGTCCATAGTGATCCGCTCCCACTTCCACTCGGGAAGTTCAATCCTCTAAACAATCCACCAGGCCTCTGATGCTCATACTTAACCTGCTGACAATTCAAATATCGAGCCACATATGCAACAATATCCTTCTTCATTCTATGCCACCAATAATGCTGCCGCAAATCCTGATACATCTTCACGACGCCCGGATGAATAGAGTACTGGGAACTATGGGCCTCCTCTAAAATCAACTCTCAAAGCCCATCCACATTAGGCACACAAACTTGCCCCTACAATCTCAAAACTCCATAATCACCTAAGGTAACCTGTTTGGCACCTCCACGTTGCACCGTGTCTCTAAGGACACACAAATAGGGATCATCAAACTGCCAATCATGGATACACTCCTATAATGAAGATCGAGCGACCATGCAAGCTAATATTCGACTAGGATCAGAAATATCCAACCTCACAAACCAATTGGCCAAAGCCTGAACATCCAAATCAAGCGGCCTATCACCAACCGGAATATAAGCAAGACTGCCCATACTGGCTAACTTTCTACTCAAAGCATCAGCCACCACATTGGCCTTTCCCAGGTGATATAAGATAGTGATATCATAATCTTTCAACAACTCCAACTATCTCCTCTGCCTCAAATTTAACTCCTTTTGCTTGAGCAAATACTGAAGACTCTTGTGATCAGTGAACACCTCACATGCCACGCCATACAGATAATGCCTTCAAATCTTCAATGCGTGAACAATGGCTGCCAACTCTAAATCATGGACCGGATAGTTCTTCTCATGAATCTTCAACTGCCTCAAAGCATAGGCAATGACCTTGCCATCCTACATCAATACTGCACCAAGCCCAATACGGGAAGCATCGCAATAAACTGTATAAGGCCCTGAACCTGTGGGCAAAACCGACATCGGTGCGGTAGTTAGAGTTGTCTTGAGCTTCTGAAAGATCGCCTCGCACTCGTCTGACCATCTGAACTGGTCACCCTTCTGGGTCAACCTGGTCATCGGGGCTGCAATAGATGAGAACCCCTTTACGAACCGACGATAGTAGCCTGCCAATCCCAAGAAACTTCGAATCTCTGTAGCTGATGCTGGTCTAGGCCAGTTCTTGACTGCCTCAATCTTCTTCGGATCAACCTGAATACCCTCTGCTGATACAACATGACCCAAGAATGCAACTGAACTCAACTAGAACTCACACTTCAAGAACTTAGCATATAACTGACTATCCTTCAGAGTCTGAAGAACCACTCTGAGATGCTGCTCGTGCTCCTCCTGGCCGCGGGAATATATCAAAATATCATCAATGAAGACTATCAAGAACGAGTCCAAATAAGGCCTGAACACTCGGTTCATCAAATTCATAAAAGATGCTGGGGCATTTGTCAACCCAAATGACATGACCAAGAACTCATAATGCCCGTACCGAGTGCGAAAAGCTATCTTAGGGACATTGGATGCCCTAATCCTCAATTGATGGTAGCCAGATCTCAAGTCGATCTTTGAAAATACCTTGGCACCCTGAAGCTGATCGAACAAATCGTCAATTCTCGGCAATGGATACTTATTTTTGATTGTGACCTTGTTCAACTGCCGGTAATCAATGCACATTCTCATCGAACCATCCTTTTTCTCAACAAACAACACCGGCGCACCCCAAGGTGAAATGCTGGGTCTAATGAAACCCTTCTCAAGCAAGTCTTGCAACTGATCCTTCAAATCTTTCAACTCTGGAGGGGCCATGCGATACGGCGAAATAGATATGGGCTGAGTGCTCGGAGCCAAATCAATGCAGAAGTCAATATCCCTATCAGGTGGCATCCCTGACAGGTCTGAAGGGAAAACATCAGGAAACTCTTGAACAACGGGCACAAAATCAATAGAGGGAACCTCGACACTAGAATCACGAACATATGCCAAATAGGCCAAACACCCCTTCTCGACCATACGCCGAGCCTTCACATAAGAGATGACACTACAGGTAGAATGACCAGGAGTTCCTCTCCACTCTAAACGAGGCATACCCGACAAAGCCAATGTCACAGTCTTGACATGACAGTCCAAGATAGCATGGTAATGCGATAACCAATCCACCCCTTAAATAACATCAAAGTCGACCATGTCTAAAAGCAACAAATCTACACGAGTCTCAAAACCCCCAATCACCACAATACAAGAACGATGGACTCGATCAACCACAATAGAATCACCCACTGGTGTAGACACATAAACAGGAACACTCAATGAATCACTAGGCATGATCAGATACGGTGCAAAATAAGATGACACATACGAGTATGTAGACCCTAGATCAAATAACACTAAAGCATCTCTATCATAAACCAAAACCATACATGTGATCACTGCATCTGAAGACTCAGCCTCGGGCCTGGATGGAAGGGCATAACATCAGGGATGGGCCCCATCACCCTGAACTACCTCTTTGGGACGGCCTACTGTTTGCTGGCCTCCATCTCTAACGGCCTGAGCTCCACCTCTAGGACCTCTACCTCCACCCCTAGCACCTCTACCCCCACCTCTAGTTGGCTGGGCGGTCTGTGGAACATCTGGTGCCTGAACCATAGCACGAGAACCCTGATACGGAGAACTGCTCGAAGCTCGATGGCAATACCTAACAATGTGCCTCAGGTCGCCACAAGTAAAACAAGCCCTCGGCTGCTGGGGCTGACGACCCTGAAAACTCTGAAGCGGTAGTGCACTGATAGGTGTTGGTGGTACACTGAAGGACTGCTGGTCAGAATACTACATCGGAGGACTGCGGCTACCGGAAGCACCGTGAGAAACCTGAAGAGCTGATTGAAAGGGCCTAGGAGGATGGCCTCTACCATATGAATATCTACCTCCAGACAAGGTACCACTGAATCTGCCTGAATGTTGGGGCCTCTTATCCGACCTATGGCCACCTCCATATGACAAAACCATATCAACTCTACGGGCCACATTGGCCGCCTCCTGAAAAGTGATCTCACTCCCGACCTCCTTAGCCATTTGAAGACGAATCAGTTGAATAAGACCGTCGATAAACCTCCTCACCCTCTCTCTCTCGGTAGGAAGTATGACGAGGGCATGGCGAGCTAAGTCGATGAACCTGGTCTCATACTGGGTGACCGTCATGGAACCCTGCTGGAGGGGCTCAAACTGCCTCCGATAGGCCTTTCTCTGAGTCACGGGGAGAAACTTCTCCAGAAACAACAATGTAAACTGCTCCCAAGTCAAAGATGGTGACCCGACTGGCCTAGCTAAGCAATAATCCCTCCACCAAGTCTTGGCGGATCCAAACAAGCGGAATGTAGCAAAATTGACCCCATTGGTCTCAACAATGCCCATGTTCCTGAGAACCTCGTGACAACTATATAGGAAATCCTGGGGATCCTCAGAAGAAGCACCGCTGAAAGTAGTAGTGAAGAGCTTGGTGAACCTATCCAGCCTCCACAAAGCATCGGCGTACATAGCCGCCCCATCGCCGGTCTGGGCTATGGCACCCGACTGAACTACTCAAACTGGCTGAACCGCTGGAGTCTGAATCTGGGGAGCTACCCGCTCCGGAGTGCATGTAGCAAGAGTCTGAGTCCCTCTTCCAGCCTGAGAAGTGGCTGGTGCTACAGGAAGCAAACCTGCTTGGGTGACACTCTCCATGAGGCCCACTAATCGGACCAGAGTGTCCTAAAGAACTAGGGTAGCAATAAACCCTCTGGGACCTAAGCTGGGCCCACCAGAACTGCTGGGGCCGGAACCTCCTCCTCAAAATCAACCTGAGGCTCTGCCACTGGTGCTGCTACTCGAGGCTGAACTCTACCCCTACCTCGGCCTCTAGCACGGCCTCAGCCTCGCCCTCTACCCCTAGTGGAAGCTGCTGCCGGGGGCTCGGGCTGCTGAGCGGTAGATGAGGAAGCGCGTGTTCTCGCCATCTTCAAAAGGATGAAGTAGAAATTCAATCAGTATTGGTAAATAGAACCGCACGACAAGAAAGAATAAATGTGAAGTTTTCCTAACTCTGTAGCCTCTAGGGGATAAATACAGACGTCTTCGTACCGATCCCTCAGACTACTAAGTTTGTCTGTGAACTGTGAGACTCATGTAACCTAGTGCTCTGATACCAACTTATCACGACCCGGAATTCCTACCCTCGGGAGTCGTGATGGCGCCTACTAAAGTGAGCTAGGCAAGCCAACCCTTAACTATCTGCTACATTTTTCATATTACTCCTATTAAAACAAACATAGGGCGACAATATATATAAAGCGGAAGTTAGGAAATAGGCGGAAAAACATTTATAAAGCTTAAAGCTACGTCTATTACCACTTTTAAACTTCAATACCCCAAAATCTGGTGTCACAGTACCACATACTGTCTAAGAGTCACTACATACAAAGTCTGAAGAAAACACATAGTACTATTCTTTAGCAAGAGATAAAGGAAATAGGAAATAGAGATAGAGGGAGATGCCAGGGCCCGCGAACGTCTACAAGTCTACCTTGGGTCTCCAGATGGACTGAAGGAAGCCCTCCCACTACTGTCCGAAAACTGCTCCGGGATCTACACACAGTGCAGAGTGTAGTATCAGCACAACCGACCCCATGTGCTGGTAAGTGCCTGGCCTAACCCCAGCGAAGTAGTGACGAGACTAGGACCGGACTCTAGATAAACCTGTGCAGTTATATAATATATGGTGGAAAAGTAAACAGATAACAAGAAATTAAAGGTGGGGAAGGGGAACATGCCTCGGGGATAGCTGATAAAGCAAAAATATCAAGGAATAAATAAGGAAGCTAACAATATAACTTATAACACAGATAAATAAAAGTAGAGACAACTTTCACTTTCAGTTTCCATCTTGTTGCAGGCATGCAACCCGATCCCATTTCTCATATCTTGTGTTAGGCGTACCACCCGCTCCCATTTCATAATATCTTGTGGTAGGCGTACCACCCGCTCCCATTTCATAATATCTTGTGGTAGGCCTACCACCCGCTCCCATTTCATAATATCTTGTGGTAGGTATACCATCCGCTCCCATTTCATAATATCTTGTGGTAGGCGTACCACCCGCTCCCATTTCATAATATCATATGGTAGGCGTACCACCCGCTCCCATTTCATAATATCTTGTGATAGGCGTACCATCCGCTCCCACTTCATAATATCTCACAATTTCAAGGCATCCCGGTAAGGGAAAATAATCAATATAATAACTTCCCGGCAAGGGAACACAATAATGTAATAATTTCCCGGCAAGGGAACAACACAACTTAGCTTGTACTCAGTTCAATTATTGATAATGCACAATCTTAGAAGATCATTAAGTAAAGCACCCAAGTGTCATTTAAGAACACAACAACTTTAAATTTAAGACTCACGGTCATGTTTGACACCATCGTATAGATACTCATCACCATGCCTATACGTCGTACTCAACAAGAAGCAAGTAGCAAATATGACTCAAATCCTAATCCCTCAAGCTAGGGTTAGACCAGACACTTACCTCGATGCCTTAAACACCACTCAAGTCTCAATTATAGCTTTATCCCTCGATTCCACCAGAAATCCGCTCGAATCTAGTTACAAGTTACTTAATTACATCAATAAGTACTAAATGAATCAACCCTAATGCATGAAAAATGAGTTTTTCAAAATTTTACCAAAAAGTCAAAAATACCCCCGGGCCCATGTCGCTGAAACCCAAGATTCAGACCAAAACCTGGTTACCCATTCCCCCACGAACCCAAATATATAATTTATTTTGAAATTGGACCTCAAATTGAGGTCCTAATTCCCAATTTTAGAAAAACCTAGGTTCTACCCAAAACACCCAATTTTTCCCGTGAAAATCTTTGATTTGGAGTTGAAATCACGTTAAAAGATGTTTAGGAATGAAGAAAATGAGTTAGAAATCACTTACCAATGTTTTGGAGAAGAAAGGTTGTTTGAAAAAATCGCCTCTTATGCTTTTGGGGTTTTGAAAAGTGAAAAATAACTGAAATTCCCGTCTATTTATACCTCTCTCAGACCCCCTGTGCGGACCACATCAAATGGACCGCGACCGCACTAACGTACCTGAAAACCTGCAGTTCAGCGCCTTGTACGGACCACACAAAGGCGACCGCGGCCGCACTGGCCCCTCTGCGATCGCACACGATTTCTCGCGGACCGCACTAGCGGGTTCAGAGACCTGCAACTTCCTGAATCTGCAACATCTGATTTCTAAGCCTAAGGCATCCCAGAACCTACCCGAAACTCACCCGAGCCCTCGAAACTCCAACCCAAGTGTACACACAACCTCAAAAACATCCTACGGACATATTCGTGTAATCAAATCACCAAAATAACATCATAAACATCGAATTAAACCTCAAGATCAATGAAATTTCTAAAAACTCTTTTAAACATCAAATTTCCCAAATTAAGGTCCGGATCACGTCAAACAATGTCCGTTTTTAACCAGATTTCACAGTAATGGGTCAAATCATATATAAGACCTGTAACGGGTGCCGGAACCAAAATACAGGCCTGATACTATCACCTTCTAATCAGTTTTCATTTCGAATTTCCTTAAACAATTTCAGAAAATAATTTCACTTAAAAATTCATTTCTCGGGCTTGGGACCTCAGAATTCGATTCCGGGCATATGCCCAAGTCCCATATTTTCCTACGGACCCTCCGGCACCGTCAAACTACGGGTCTGGGTCCGTTTACCCAAAGGTTGATAGTAGTCAAATTAACTTCTTTTAAAGTCAAGACTTAACATTTTTCACAGAATTTCATATTTAAGCTTTCCGGCTACATGCCCGGACTGCGCATGTAAATCGAGGCTACTCTAAATGAGGTTTCCAGGGCCTCGGAGGCATGGAATTCAATTAAAACAGATGATGACCCCTTTGGGTCGTCACAAGGCGGTCGGACCCGAATCGCTAAAAATTTTGATGGCCCATAAAAAAGACCCTAGGAACAATAATCATCGCTTCGCCATGATCGTTCCTCATTTTTTGGCTTTTTAGGGCCATAAAATTGTAATTTTGCCTGATTTTCATGATTTTCATGTGCTATAGACCACACCAACCACATGGATCCTGTCGTTTGGACCTGAATCGCCTAAAATTTTCCCGGCCCATCAAAAACGACCTAAGGAACATTTTTCATTGCCTCGCCATGACCGTCCCACATTTTTTGGTATTTTAGGGCCATAAAGTTAAAATTCCACCCTACTCCCTAATTTTTGTGTGTTATAGCACACGCCATCCACATAGGTCCGGGCGTCCGGACCCGAATTGCCTAAAATTTTGTTGGCCTATCGAAAATGACTTAAGGAACATTAGTCATCGCCTGGCCATGACCGTTCTTTATTTTTTGGCATTTTATGGCCAAAACAATAGAATTTGGCATGATTCCTAGATTTTGATGTATTATAGCCCACGCCATTTGCATACATCTAGGCAGTCGGACTCGAATCGCCTAAAAGTTTGTCGGATCGTCAAAAATTACTAAATAACAATAGTCATCGCTTCTCCACATTACTCGTTATTTGACATTTTAGGGCCAAAAACTTGAATTCTGCCCGATTACCACATTTTCATATGCTATAGCCCACTCCATCTTCATGCATCCAATTGATCAAACTCAAATCGCCTAATATTTTGTTGGCCCATAAAAAATGACCTAAGGAGCAATAGTCCTCCTTTTGTCATGACCGATCCTCATTTTGTGGTGTTTAGGGCAAAAAAATGGAATTTCGCCCCCTTCCCCCCAGATTTTCGTGTGCAATAACCCACGCCATCTGCATAGGTCCACGCACCCGAACCCAAAATTTCTGAAATTATGCCAACATACAAAAAATGACCTAAGGAACATTAGTCGTCGCCTCACCATGTCTGTTCCTCTTTTTGGGCATTTCAGGGGCATAAAGCTAGAATTCTGCTCGATTTCTAGATTTTCATGTGCTACTGTGCAAGCCATTCGCATGGGTCTGGGTGGTGTCACGCCCCGAGTTCACCCTCCATGAACTATCGTGACGGCACCTAGTCTCTATGACTAGGTAAGCCTAAAAATTTGCAAAAAAGGAAATGAAAGATAAAACTAGCCAAAAACTGCAGAATAAACATAAATAAAACGTTTAAGATGCTGCTCGACATATACAATACAAACTCTCAAACTGAAACAACTCCTAAAACCTGGAATCTCATGAAATCACAAGCTGTTGAATAGCTACAAGTGTTCTAACTCCAAAATGTCTAAACAAAAGTAAATACAGGAGAGCTAAAGCTAGAGGGGAGAATAGAGCGGGACTCCTCAGTCTGCAGGCGCGGCAGATATACCTCAAAGTCTCTGAAGATCGCCTCGCCTCACTGATGTTATGGCTGAGCCAAAGAACCTGGATCTACATATGAAAAACATACGTAGGAAGGGCATGAGTACACCACAACGGTACTCAGTAAGTGCCAAGCCTAACCTCGGTCGAGTAGTGACGAGGAAAGTCAGGGCCCTACTAATTTTAGATGAAAAACAAGGTAAAAAAGTATAGAATACTACAATATAATTAAAATGCTAACAGGCTATAACGAATAAAATCGCAAAAAAGAATCTAACTCAGTGCACAGAAATAGCAACAGGGGATCTCCCGGGATATCGTCCCGCAGTCCCAAACATAAATGTACAGAGGATCTCCCCGGATATCGTCCCATAGTCTAAATTATAAATATGCAAGGGAAACTCACGGAATACCAATCCGTAGTCTCAAAGTAAATATCTAGTACGGGGAATCTATCGGGTGCTGTCCCGTAGTCCCAATCATAAATGTGTAGGAGGATCTACCGAAATACCGATCCATAGTCCCAAAGTAAACAAGCAGGGGGATCTCCCGGGATATCGCCCCGTAGTCCCAAAGTAAATACACAACCATCTAAGAAGAATATATAGTTCTATTCAAGAATTAAATAGGAAATTTCTACTCTAACATGCTGCACAGAGTACAAGTAGGCAATTAAGGCAGGTAAGACAATTAAGTTACGTAAGCATGCTTTTCCTAATATAAACAAGAGGCTTCAAGTACAAGTATTTGCTAAATTACAAGAAAACATAGCTATTAACTTAATGAAAACGGGATTTTCAACAATTAGCACGTGTATGCACTTGTCACCTCATGTATACGACACTCATATAACAAAGATACCAAATCCTAAGGGGAGTTCCCCCACACAAGGTTAGACAAGCCACTTACCTCGAACCAGCTCAATCAACTCGAAATCACATTTTTGCCACGAGTATCCGACTCCAAATGGCCCAAATCTATTCAAAGTAATTGCATAATGTTAATATAACTTCAAGTAACTAATTTAACTTATTAATTCGAAGCTAACACGTAAAATTAAGAAAATCGCCCAAAATGTCCCTCGGGCCCACGTTTTGGAATTGGATAAAATTCACAAAACTAGAATCCTTACACTCTCATGAGTTCATACATACCAAGTATACCAAAATCTGACCACAAGTGGCCCCTCAAATCTCTAAATCAAAGTCTCCAATTTCAAACCCTAAACCCCCAATTTTTAACAACTAATTCCATAAATTTCTTGTCTAATCAGTAGAATATTCCCATAAAAACGAGTGTTGGTTCCAAAATCCTACCTCCACGAAATTCCCTTGAATTCCCTCTTCAAAATCTCCAAAAAAGCTCCCAATCCGACTTGAAAGTAGTGATTAAATCTGAAAAATCGCGAAGGAAACCTTATATAGGTTCTGGCCCAGGGATTCCGCACCTCCGCCCCTTTTCCCGCTTTTACGGTGCCGTTTCTGCGGTCTTACCTACCGCATATGCGGTTTTCACTTAATGCACTGGGACCGCACCTGCGCCCATATACCCACTCTTGTGGTCCCGTAGGTGCAATAAAGCGCCCGCACCTGTGACTTCTGACTTTCCCTCATCTGGCCGCATATGCGGCTGACCACACACTTCTACGGTTCTGCACTTGTAGTCCCCAATCCGCAAGTGCGTTTATGACAGTAATTCAGTAGCTTCAGGTGCACACTCTAACTCCCAACTTCCTGTCAACCATCCGAAATCATCCCGAGGCCCTCGGGACCTCATCCAAAAGTACGAACATGTCATATACCACTATTAAAACTTGTACCAATCTTCAAAACACTTAAAACAACCTCGACTCATCAAAACACCCTCGAATTCAAGCCTAAAAGTTCCAAAACTTCCAAATTCCGCTTTCGATCAAAAAGTCTACCAAACCTCGTTCGAATGACCTAAAATTTTGCACACATGTCACATTCAACACTACGAAGCTGCTCCAACTCTCAGAATCAGATTCCGACCCCAATATCAAAATTCCACTATTGAACCAGAAACATTCAAATTTCAACTTTCGGCATTTCAAGCCTAATTAAGCTATGGACCTCCAAAACACAATCCGAACACGTCCCTAAGCCCGAAATCACCCAAAGGAGCTAACGGAACTGACGTAATTCCATTCCGAGGCCGTCTTCACACTGCTCCGACTATGGTCCAAATTCTAAAGTTTAAGCTCTCATTGAGGGACTAAGTGTCCCAAAACACTCCGAAACTCCAAACGAATCCTCCCGGCAACTCACAATAGTAGAAATAAACACGGGGAAAGCAGTTAATAGGGGATTGGGGCGTTAATTCTTAAAACGACCAGCCGGGTCGTTACATCATCCCCCTCTTAAAACATTCGTTTGTCCTCGAACGAGCATAGAGACATACCTGAAATAGTGAAAAGATTAGGGTAACAACTACACATATCCTGCTCGGTCTCCTAGGTTGCCTCCTCGACAAGCTGACCTTGCCACTGAACCTTCTTGATGCAATGTTCTTTGACCTCAGCTTTCGAACCTGTATATCCAATATCGCCACTGGCTCCTCAACATAGGATAGATCCTTGTCCAACTAGACCGAACTGAAATCCAACACGTGCGACGGGTCACCGTGATACTTCTGGAGCATCGAAACATGAAATACCGGATGAACTCCTACCAATCTGGCAGGTAAGGCAAGCTCATAAGCAACCTCCCCAATATGTCTCAATATCTTAAAAGGTCCAATAAACCTCGGACTCAATTTCCCTTTCTTCCTAAATCTCATAACGCCCTTCATAGGCGAAACCCCAAGACCCGCTCTCCAACCATATAGGAAACATCACGAACCTTCCAGTCCACGTAACTCTTCTGTCTGGACTGGGCTGTGCGAAGTCTATCCTGAATCACCTTAACCTTCTCCAAGGTGTCATGAACCAAGTCTGTGCCCAATAATTTAGCCTCACCCGGCTCAAACCAACCCAGCAGGAATCTACACCGCCTACCATATAAGGCCTAATATGGTGCCATCTGAATGCTGGACTGATAACTGTTGTTGTAGGCAAACTCCGCCAGTGGCAAGAACTGATCCAAAGAACCTCCAAATTCCATCACACACGTACGGAGCATATCCTCAAGAATCTAAATAGTGCGCTCGGACTGTCCATCCGTCTAGGGGTGAAATGCTATGCTTAACTCCACCCGAGTCCCTAAATTCTACTGTACGGCCCTCTAGAACCGTGATGTGAACTGAGTACCTCTATCTGAAATGATGGAAACTAGAATACCATGTAGACGAACAATCTCCAGGATATAAATCTCTGCCTATCGCCCCGAAGAATAGGTATTACACACAGGAATGAAGTGCGCGGACTTGGTCAGCCGATCCACAATCACCCAAATGGCATCAAACTTCCTCAAGGTCCGTAGGAGTCCAACTATGAAGTCCATGGTTATCCTCTCCCACTTCCACTCCGGAATCTCTATCTGTTGAAGTAACCCACCTGGTCTTTGGTGCTCATACTTGACCTGCTGACAATTGAGGCACCGAGCTACAAACCCAACTATATCCTTCTTCATCCGCCTCCACCAATAGTGCTACCTCAAATCCTGGTACATCTTCGCGACACCCGGATGGATGGAATATTGCAAACTATGGGCCTCCTCTAGAATCAACTCCTGAAGCCCATCAACATTGGGTACACATACCCGACCTTGCATCCTCAATACCCCGTCATCACCAATAGTCACATCTCTAGAATCACCGTGCAGAACCTTGTCCTTGAGGACGAACAAATGAGGGTCATCATACTGACGCTCCCTGATACAATCAAATAAGGAAAACCGAGAGATCACGCAAGCTAGAACTCGACTAGGCCCCGAAAGATCCAATCTCACAAACTGGCTGGCTAAGTCCTGAACATCCATCTCCATGGGCCTCTCCGCTATTGGTAAAAATGCCAAACTCCCCAAACTCTCTACCCGATGACTCAAAGCATCGACCACCACATTGGCCTTGCCCGGGTGATACAAGATAGTGATATCATAGTCCTTCAGCAGCTCTAACCACCTCTTCTAGTGCAAATTAAGATCATTTTGCTTGAACATATGCTGCAAACTCCGGTGATTAGTATAGATCTCATAAGGAACACCGTACAAATAATGACGCTAGATCTTCAATTCGTGAACAATAGCAGCTAACTCGAGATCATGGACAGGATAATTCTTCTCATGTACCTTCAACTGTCTGGACGCGTAGGCAATCACCCTAGCGTCCTGCATTAATATCGCTCCAAGACCAATCCTCGAGGCATCACAATAGACAGTATAAGACCCCGAACCTGTAGGCAATATTAAAAGTAGGGCTGTAGTCAAAGATGTCTTAAGCTTCTGGAAGCTCGCCTCACACTCTTCCGCCCACTGGAACGGAGCACCCTTCTGGGTCAACCTAATCATAGGTGATGCAATAGATGAAAACCCCTCAACAAATCGACGGTAATAACCCGCCAAGCCAAGAAAACTGCGGATCTTTGTAGTTGAGGATGGTCTAGGCCAACTCTGCACTGCTTCCACTTTCTTCGGATCTATCTGTATACCCTCACTCGATATGATATGACCTAAGAATGCCACAGAATCCAACCAAAACTCACATTTCAAGAATTTTGCATATAGCTTCTTTTCCCTCAAAGTCTAAAGCACTGTCCTCAGGTGCTGCTCATGATCCTCCCGACACCGGGAGTATACCAGAATATCATCAATAAAGACAATGACGAATGAGTCAAGATATGGCCGAAACACACTTTGCATCAAATGCATGAAGGCTGCTAGGGCATTGGTCAGCCCAAATGACATAACAAGGAACCTGTAATGACCATACCGAGTCCTGAAAGCAGTCTTCGGGATATCTGGCTCCCGAATCTTCAACTAATGGTAACGTGAATACAAGTCAATCTTAGAAAACACTCGTGCATCTGTAACTAGTCAAACAGATCATCAATACGAGTCAAATGATACTAGTTCTTCACAGTAACTTTGTTCAACTGGCGATAATCAATGCACATACGCATAGTGTCGCGCCTCCTTTTTTCCCTCCGCGGAGAGAGGTCCGGATTCTGACATTTATGGGGGTAATAACTCATTTCCTTTTGGGATTTGGCTATTTGAAGAGTCGCCACCTAACGGATTATGGTGTGTTAGGGTACCTAGATCAATTAACTCTTAGACTAGTTTATATTACTAGAGATTTAAGGTAAGAGCTCGAAATAACCTTGAGGGGAAGGTGTTAAAGCACCCCTCTTGGTCCACAACGGTGGGTCCCCGCCGAACTTATACTTATAAATTAGTCCTTTTAACAAATAAATAGTTAAACACATACTTGCAAATAAGGGCATGTTTTGGACATTGTGTGACTCAAAGAATTTGAACAAGTTGCATATAAAAGAGTAAGGTTTAAATATCGGGAATTGGGAAAGAGGGGTCCTAGGTTGGTTAGCCTATAGGATCACCCCACACAATGCCCGGTAAACACTCCTCAATGAGGGGCTACACGTGACATTAGCATGTAGTCATCATATCCCTTTTCTACCCAAATCCATCTCCTTGGTCATAGCCTAAAGCGTTCTAGCAACCTTGAAAATGTCCTATGCGTGCATTACCCGTCCCTTCCTTGTAGCCCTGGAGGTATTTTAGGACCTCTACTTTTGGACAGTTCTAGACCTTCCTAAGGTTTAAAGGACAAATGTCTAGGCATCAATCAAGAATAAGTAAGACTGCATTTAAAGAGAACAAATTACAGGCTCACAGTCACCTCCACAAATATAACAAGTAAATGCACGTCTTCAAACAACAGTCTAGTATTTAAGAGAAAATCCTAGAACATGATATCTAGGTGAGCAGGGATTATACAATATTATTAGGACAATGTGTCAAAATCCTATTTAGCTTGACTATTGATTTAGACATGTTAAATCTGAATAGTTTTAAATGACAAAAGCACAGTTTCAGAGTTGCAGAATTTAAATCACCCTATAGGCCTGCCTAAACACAGAACAGTGATGTCCTAAGAGCATGATATCTACATTGATGCAGTAAAACAATGAACAGTTTTAAATGAACACTTGGGATCCTATAGACATGCTTTCTGGCAGTATTGATTTAAGGCAGTGTTTGAAAACTCATTTAAAGAAGGGGACAGTTGATTAAGCCAATTTAGAAAGAAGTAACGTGAATTAAGCTAATTTGTTAACTAAACTAATTTTAAGTTGTGCAGGTAGGATTTCTAATTTTAATTCCTATAGGCATGGTATCTAATTTTTAAGAGCTGATTTTTGAACTTATAGGCATGATTTCTAGTGAGACAAATGTAAACACATGTTGTAGCCAAAACTGAACTTAATCACTTTACACTCTATAGGCATGATATCTAATTATGAAGTTTATTTTAACCCTATAGACATGATTTCTATTATTGAAAGCCATTTAGATCCTGCAGACATGATTTCTAATGTTGTGAAAGTAAAGCAAACATAGCAAGTGCATTAATACAATCCTATAGGCATGGTATCTACCCGAGTTACCCAACAGATATGTAACTACCCACCCATTTTCACTAATCACCCTAATGTTATTTATAAATAATTATTATAGACAAGCTGAATAAATTACATAAACAATAAAGAAAAAGAAGAAGTTAACTATATGGAACCTGAAGTAGGCCCAAATGACTTCCCCAGGACTCCAACAACCTCAAATGCCAAGGTTCCATAGACAGTATCTTGTCTAGGTGTGTTAAAGTTCCCTAAGGACCTCAAGGATTCCGGGCAGTGCTCACACCTAGACTTTTCTCAAACAAGAACTGATTTAAGTGCAGTGTGGAAAGGCCAGCTCTGACATGCTAGAGTTCAGAGAAATCTCAAGGATCTCAAGTCAGTACACATGCCAGAGGGGCAGAACCTAATATTCTAGGAGTAGTGTGAGAGTGCTTGACATAGTTTTGTTTTGAAAATAGTAAAGAGATGACTTCAGAAGTAGGAAAGTTTTTTTTCTAGAAAACAGGAAATAACTTAGTGGTAAAAGACAGTTTGAGAAGTATCAAGCAGCAGACAAGCAATTGGTCATATTCAGATCACTTAACAATAGAACTTCACATGGGAATGAAAGGATTGTGGCACATAAGAATCACTTCAGAGTACATCGATAGGGATAGTAGTAACATACAGTCACAAACTGCATACACACTTAGGATCTTAGAGCCTTAGCAAATAGTTTAGAACATAAATAATAGTTGGCCTGTCTTAAACAGGATTTAAACATATAATTTGGACATGCTAAGTAAAGAAGTAAGTAGAGTGTAAAACATGCATTGAATAGGATAGAATTTTAGACATATTAAGCAAAGGAGTAAGCAGGAGAGAGGGCAGAATGTAAAACATACATTGAACAGGACAGAACTCTAGACATGCTGAGCAAAGAGATAAACATGAATACAAGTTGAAATCACAATTGATGGATTTATGTAGGAACGAAACATATAGGGTTTGATTTTCAAAACTTAATTAGGGACATACTAGTTATGGAGAGCAAACACAAAGTATAGAGCAGTGTAGTGCAATAACTTGTCTTGGCTTACATCCGACTAGTTTAATAGAAATAACAAGTAATAGAAAAGAGCAGAAAGCTTAAGTATAAGAGAGAGTTTTTGAACTCGTGTTCGTTGTCATTGTCCTTTGAACTTAAAAGAAGAGGAGGTTTATATAATAATCAAAAGCTTGAAAAATAAGGTAAGAGATCAATTAAGTAGTAAATCAGGGAAGTCATACGTAAATCAGCAAGATCCTCCCTTAATCAAGGGACAATTCAATCAACGGTAAAACATACAAAGTATTTAAGGAAAAGAATAAAGTAAAGTTTAGGTATAGAATAGGTAATTAGGGGGAAATGCAAAACAATTTAATTAAGGAAACAAATCAGTAATAATCAGCGGAATACAAACAAGGCAGGGAAAAACAATTAAGGCATGCAAATTCAATCAAATTGAATAAAGAGGTAAGAATCAAACATTTAAAGGAAAGTATTCAAATTAAACCAGGGATTAAGGGATTCAGAATAATCAAGGGTTCAGTCAAAGATAAAGTAATGGAAGAATCAGTATGCTTAGCATATAAAATGAGGTAAAGCATGAGTAGTTAGGAATCAATACATAATTTTAACAAAACAATAGTTAAACAACACTGATTCAAGGAGAAGTATACAAGTCTTGCACGAATGGTCAGTATGAACACAAGTACATAATATCAGTGAAAGTTCGAACTAGAAAAATTCAGTAGAAGCATATAAGGAAAAGTAAATCACGAGAAGTTACAAGAACCCAAGACAAGAACACAATCAGATGTACCAATATCCAGAAATCAAACAAAGAACCCCAAAAAATTAGGGTTTTCAGTACAAACAGGCTAGGGTTGTAGCAGGTTCATAAAATTAGCCAAAAAAATGTATGAGAAGCCATTTAAATAGCCAATGATTACTAGCTCATTTGTACTGAAAATAATGGTTACTAGCTCGTTATAATTTAGGCTAGATTTTAAATAGCCATTTAACACTATATAATTTATAAGAAATAATAAATGATTTTTGAAAAATAATTTCATGTACAAAAATGATTTAAAATAGTTATTTAATATTTTAAAAATATAAAAGATCATTTTATGCATCAACAATGTAATTATGCATTGATAGGGCTAGTATTGCAAATATATGCAAATTAGCTTAAAAATGCAAATGCAATTGTAAAAAAGTACACTAAAATATTTAAACAATATTTTGGCATAAATAATGAATTTAGATGGCTAAATCACCACAAAAATAATTTGAAAGATAATTATTGGAAATTTTATGAGTAAAAGGGAAGAAATAAATCAATTTGGAGCTTTTAAAATTATAGAAAAATTATAAAAAATGCTTATGCATGCTTATATATGCATATATGCTATTTTAAAAGTATATATATGTATTAAAAATATATAGGGAAAAATTGGGTATCAACAGCTGCCCCTCTTTACCCAGGAAGGATAAAAGAGTTTTTGGGTAAAGAAATGATGGCCAATTTTGTTCGGGCGGGATGCTTTGAAAGATAGAGGCCGGACTCCGGTCTTTGAGTTGTCAACATATCCCTGATTTTACAAGAATCAGGCCATGTGTAGTTCTGGATTCATTGGCGGAATATACTAATGAAGTCATTGCAAGAAAGGGCACGGGACATAAAATCGGCTATGGTGAGCGATTAAGGTTCGAGACTGTTGAATGAACTGGAGCGAGATTTCTCTTGCTAGGATAGTAGTTGCTTACTGGTTACCTGCAGATAAAAGATGCTACAAACATGTATTTGCAAAAATTTAAACATGATGCAGATTCCCTTTTGGACCATAAAGGTTCTCTTTTGATGATTAAAGATGACGTCCTTGGACCATGACGTCCTGGGCCATGAATTTTTTAGTGAGGGATTCGCAGGCCATGAAATGGTATTCTCGAGCCATGAAGATGGCGACTCCGAACCATGACGCCTTTGAATAATGATATGAAAATTTAAGGGATCCTCAGGCCATGGCATGGTGTCTTCCGGCTATGAGGATGATGCCTTTTAGACTATGACGCCTTCAGATAGATTGGCGGTGTTTCATCCCATGATATGCAATAATATGATGTTAACAAGACAAGGCTTAGTCTTATGAAATGAAGGGCAAAGCTTAGCCCGACTGACAAGCAAATAAATAGTACTAGAAATAGTGCAATATTTGTGCAAAGAGGGACAATGCTTAGTCCCATGCATATGGGGAGACAAGGATTAGCCTCATGCAAATATGGAGGCAAGGATTAGCCTCATGCAAGTATGGAGGCAGGGATTAGCCTCATGCAAGTATGGAGGCAAGGATTAGCTCATGTAAGTAGGGAGGCAAGGATTAGCCTCATGCAAGTATGGAGGCAGGGATTAGCCTCATGCAAGTATGGAGGCAAAGATTAGCCTCATGCAAGTAAGGAGGCAGGATTTAGCCTCATGCAAGTATGGAGGCAAGGATTAGCCTCATCTAGATACAGAGGCAAGGATTAGCCTCATGCAGATATGGAGGCAGAGATTAGCCTCATGCAAGTATGGAGGCAATGATTAGCCTCACGCAAGTAGGGAGGTAGGGATTAGCCTCATGCAAGTATGGAGGCAAAGATTAGCCTCATGCAAGTAGGGAGGCAGGTATTAGCCTCATGCAAGTATGGAGGAAAGGATTATCCTTATGCAGATACGGAGGCAAATATTAGCCTCATGCATATATGGAGGTAGGGATTAGCCTCATGCAGATATGGAGGCAGGGATTAGCCTCATGCAAGTAGGGAGGCAGGGATTAGCCTCATGCAAATATGGAGGCAGGGATTAGCCTCATGCAAATATGGATGGCAAGGATTAGCATCATGAAAGTAGGGAGGCAGGGATTAGCCTCATGTAAGTATGGAGGCAAGGATTAGCCTCATGCAGATACAGAGGCAAGAATTAGCCTCATGCAGATATGGAGGCAAGGATTAGCCTCATGAAGATATGGAGGCAAGGATTAGCTTCATGCAAATGGGGAGGCAAGGATTAGCCTCATGCAGATGTGGAGGCAGGGATTAGCCTAATGCTGAGAGCAAGTACCAAATGAGAGTAGTATATGTCTTAGCTGGAGATATATTCGGTGTCTGATGTCCTGATTGATAGTGAATTTGTTATGTGTATATATTTGCGGATGCTATTGCTACGTCAAATGTGCCTGTGTTCAAAGAAAAATTGTAAGTTTTGTGGGGGGAGGTTGGTTCGTGCTTCTAGCCTTGCCTTGTTTTGCTCCATTCTGGAGGCCTTTTCGAGTTCCCCTGGGCGACATCTGACTGTTACGAAAATAGAGTTTTCGAAAAATATGCAATCATTGATAAAAGTAGAGTCATTTTAGAAACGTATTGATATATCAAGTAATTTTAGATGAACTAGTGACTGTAACACATCTCAAAGGCATTGCAGCTTTCTTATATTGGAATTTTGAGGGTCCTCCTAAAAATTCTACCCCAGTTTGGTAGATGATCTTTCGGCCATATGTGAGTGACGAAGCTTGCTGATCCTTCTTCGGAATTTTAAGAGTCCTTCTCAAAATTCTGCCCCAATTTCTGATTTTCTGGCATGCAATGGCATTGGCTGGACTTGCTCCAGGATTTTAAGGGTCCTCCTCAAAATTCTGCCCTAGTTTCTGATCTTGGGGGAAAATGGAAATTTTATTATGATATGACCGAACCCACAGGGCTGCCTACGTATCCCTTCTTAAATGGGAATCAGGTCAAGCGTAGTTCAATTACATCAGATGAAGAAATGTAAATAATCTAAGCATAGTATCTCTTGACTGCATCTGAATTGATTGGTTTTGGCCAGATTTCTCCATCCATTTCTGTAAGTATGAGTGCTCCTCCTGTCAGCACCCTGTGAACCATGTACGGACCTTGCCAGTTGGGAGAGAATTTCCCTTTGTCTTCATCTTGATGTGGAAAGATCTTCTTCAGCACTAACTGACCCGGTGCAAATTGCCTTGGTTTGACCTTTTTGTTGAAAGCTCTAGACATTCTGTTCTGATAAAGTTGGCCGTGACACACTGCATTCATCCTTTTCCCATCGATAAGGGCCAATTTTTCATAGCGACTCCTTATCCACTCTGCGTCGCTGAGTTCAACTTCTTGTATGATTCCTAAAGAAGGATAATCTCTACTTCGGTTGGGACAGCCTCGGTACCATAAACCAACATGTAGGGAGTTGTCCCGGTTGATGGTCGAACCGTAGTGAGGTATCCTAATAAAGTAAAAGTCAGTTTCTCGTGCCATTGCTTATGGTTTTATACCATCTTTCTTAGTATCTTCTTCATGTTTTTGTTGGCGACTTCTACAGATCCATTCATCTGAGGTCTGTAGGCTGTGGAATTCTTGTGCTTGATTTTGAAAGTTTCACACATAGCTTTCATTAGGTCACTGTTGATATTGGCAGTATTATCAGTAACAATGGACTCGGGAACTCCAAATCGGCAAATGATATGATCCTTGACAAAATCTGTGACGAATTTCTTGGTCACAACTTTGTAAGATGCGGCCTCTATCCATTTTGTGAAGTAATCAATGTCTAGTAGAATAAACCTATGTCTGTTTGAAGTAGTGGGCTCGATCGGACCAATGACATCTATTCCCCAAGCGGTGAATGGCCAAGGTGAGCTTGTTGCACTGAGCTCGTTTGGCGGTACTTTTATCATATCAGCATGCACCTAGCGTTGAAAGCATTTGCGGACATACTGGATGCAATCCGTCTCCATGGTCATCCAAAAGTAACCGGCCCTAAGTATCTTCTTAGACAAGACAAAACCATTCATATGCGGGCCACAGGTCCCGACATGTACATCCTCAAGTAGCTTAGAAGCTTCTTTTGCGTCGACACATCTCAGTAAACCCAAATCAGGAGTTCTTCTATACAAGTTTCCTCTGCTGTGGAAGAAGTGATTGGACAATCTCCGGAGTGTGCATTTCTGAGTGTGATTTTCATGCTCTGGATATTCTCCCTTTGACAAATACTCCTTGATGTCATGGAACCAAGGCTTTCCATCTGTTTCTTCTTCAAAATGAGCACAATATGCCGGCTGATTATGGATCCTCACCGGAATGGGATCAATATAATTCTTATCTGGATGTTGTATCATAGATGACAAGGTGGCCAATGCATCGGCAAACTCATTCTGAATTCTGGGCACATGTCGGAATTCTATCTTTGTGAACCTCTTTCTCAATTCCTCCATATGGTGCAGATATGGCAATATCTTGGAATTCTTGGTGGCCCACTCTCCTTGTACCTGGTGCACAAGCAAATCTTAATCACCGATCACCAGCAACTCCTGAATGTTCAGGTCGAATGCCATGTTGAGACCTAGTATGCATGCTTCATACTCCACCATGTTGTTAGTGCAGGGAAATTTGAGTTTAGCAGATACCGGATAATGTTTACCCATTTCTGATACCAAAACTGCTCCAATGCCCATTCCTTTGAAATTTGCGACTTCGTTAAAGAACATGCTCCAACCATCGTATGCTTTGGTAATGTCTTCTCCTGCGAATGATATTTATTCATCAGGAAAATACGTTTTTAAGGGTTCGTATTCTCATCCCACCGGGTTTTCAGCAAGATGATCTGCAAATGCTTATCCTTTGACCGCCTTTTGAGTTACATAGACGATGTCGAACTCACTTTACAGTATCTGCCATTTGGCTAACTTCCTAGTCGACATGCGTTTCAGAAATATGTACTTCAAAGGGTCCATCCTGGATATGAGGTATGTGGTATAGGCATAGAAGTAATGCTTTAGCTTCTGGGCTGTCCAGGTCAAAGCACAACAAGTGCGTTCTAGCAGAGAGTACCGTGCTTCGTAAGGTGTGAACTTCTTACTCAGGTAGTATATGGCATGCTCTTTTCTTCCTATCTCATCGTGTTGTCCCAAAACACATCCAAAGGCTCCATCTAATATAGATAGATAGAGTAGCAAAGGTCATCCTTGCTCTGGCGGGACCAGAACTGGTGATGTGGACAAGTACTCTTTGATTTTGTCGAAGGCACTCTGACAATCCTCTGTCCAGCTTGTTTTGGCATCTTTCCTCAGCATTTTGAAGATGTGTTCACATATGACCGTGGACTGTGCTATGAATTGACTGATGTAATTGAGACGTCCTAGGAAGCTCATTACGTCCTTTTTGCTCTTAGGTGGTGGTAACTCTTGAATAGCCTTGACTTTAGACGGATCGAGCTCGATCCCTCAACGACTGACAATGAATCCCAGCAGCTTTCCTCCGGGAACCCCGAATGCACAGTTTGCAGGGTTCAGTTTCAAGTTGTACCTCCTTAGCCTGTCAAAAAACTTTTTCAAGTCCGCTATATGATCTGCGGCCCTCTTGGATTTGATAATGACGTTGTCCACACACCTCTATTTGCTTATGTATCATATCATGAAAAATGGTTGTCATAGCTCTCATGTAAGTAGCCCCAGCATTCTTCGAACCGAATGGCATCATCTTGTAACAGTATACACCCTAAGGTATAATAAAAGCTTTCTTCTCTGCATCTTTTTCGTCCATCTAGATCTGGTGATAACTCGCGAAGCAATATACAAAGGATTAGAGTTCATGTTTGGCACAATTATCGATCAGGATGTGTATATTTGGCAGTGGGAAGTCGTCCTTGGGACTTGCTCTATTTAAATCTAGATAGTCAACATATACTCTGACTTTCCCATCCTTCTTTGGAACTGGCACAATGTTAGCTAACCAACTTGGGTACTCAACCACCCTGAGAACTTTGGCTTTGATCTGCTTGGTAACTTCCTCTTTGATTTTTAGGCTCATGTCTGGTTGGAACTTTCGGAGTTTCTACTTCACTAGAGGACACATGGAATTAGTAGGCAATTTTTTAGCCACTATAGATGTGCTCAAGCCGGTCATGTCGTCATATGACCATGAAAAAATGTCCTCATATTCCTTTAGAAAACGGAGGTATTCTTTTTTCTCTGTTGGTGACAAGTGAATGCTGATGCGAGTGTCCTTGACAGTCTCAGTGTCTCCCAAATTTACTGCTTCGGTTGCGTCCAGATTGGACTTAGGCTTATTCTCAAAATTTTCAACCTTCCTGACAACTTCCTTGGGTATCTCATCTTTTTCATCTGAATCGCTATTCTCATGTTGTGTTGCCTCATTACATGTTACAGTCACTGGTTTATCAGGAAAAGTAATAATAACACTATAGAAAGAAAAAGTGTAGAAATATTAATGAATAATAAAGAGCAAATGCATTTGATTAAAACCAAAAAATCATTTAGACAAGTACGACTCGATGAATCGAGCATTTATTTTGAAACAGGTAAATCAAAATTGCTGGAAGTCTTAAATGCCTAGAATGGCTATAGAAGTAAAATATGCCAAGCTACCCAGGGACTCGGTAGGCTCGAGATGGTGTGGCGGTCTAGTTCCTGAGAACAACTCCCTTCTTTATGGTCTGAATAGTGAGACCTTCTTCCTCCTTCTCCTCAATTACCCAGGTACTTCCTTACATATTTCTTGTCACTTGAGGAAAGGTCCTCCCACCAATCTAGCAGCAATGGTGGAATGTTGCTAACCATACCAAATCTGGGGACCTTGTGCCTCATTTTCTGCAAAACAAGAGGGTTAGGACCTTCTCCCCCACCAGACTCGACTATTTATACATTCATGATTAGCATTTTGGCATTTAGTTCTCCAAATTAATGTGCAGAATGTGGTTGTGTCTGTTGGGATTATGGAAACCCCGATGGACTTTTGGACAAGGCTCATCTTAAAGGATCATTATGTGGACAACATAATTGATCCGACTAGGTTTGACCATGATGCATGCACAATTATAATCAGAGTAAGGTTACTATGAGGGTCTAGACTGGTACCCTCAAGCGGACAACTTGAGGGGAAAGGCATGGAACCGTCGACTGCACCGCTGATCGACTGGTTTTACCGCAAATAAGCCTTTCTGAATTTAAGGGTAATAAATAGGAAAAGTGCAACCACTCATAAAGCGTTGCTATAGGATTTAATATGCACAAGTGGAATATGATGTGGAGCATGATTTATGCAGCAATAAATAGCATGTAGTCAAGTATTTGAACGTATGAATAAATACATTTCTTAAATAATTAAAATACAATTACGGAAAAGGAAAACAAAGAGACAAGTCAGTTTCGGGGATAAAAGAATCATAAATGCTTAAAAGAAAATAGACAGTTAAATCCAAATAAGGGGAAAAGGTACGGGATAAAACATGCTTGGACTAATTCACAAAAGATAAGTTCGTTATGGTAAGAGCCTAAAGGTATCCCCAGCAGAGTCGCCATACTGTCGTGCCCCCTTTTCTCCCTTCGCGGAGAGAGGTCCGGGTTCCGACGTTCATGGGGGTAATAACTTATTTCCTTTTGGGATTTGGGTTTTTGAAGAGTCGTCACCTAACGGATTATGGTGCGTTAGGGCACCTAGAGCAATTAAGTCTTAGACTAGTTTACATTACCAGAGATTTAAGTTAAGGGCTCGAAATAACCTTGAGGGGATGGTGTTAGGCACCCCTCTTGGTCCACCACAGTGGGTTCCAGCCAAACTTATACTTATGAATTAGTCCTTTTAATAAATAAATAATTAAACACATACTTGCAAATAAAGGCATGTTTTGGATATTGTATGACTCAAAGAATTTGAACAAGTTGCATATAAAAGAGTAAGGTTTAAACATCGGGAATTGGAAAAGAGGGGTCCTAGGTTGGTTAGCCTATAGGATCACCCCACACAATGCCCGATAAACACTGCTCAATGAGGGGCTACACGTGATATTAGCGCGTAGTCATCATATCCTTTTCTATCCAAATCCCTCCCCTTGGTCATAGCCTAAAGCGTTCTAGCAACCTTGAAAATGTCCTATGTGTGCACTACACGTCCCTTCCTTGTGGCCCTGGAGGTATTTTAGGACCTTTACTTTTGGACAGTTCTAGACCTTCCTAAGGTTTAAAGGAGAAAAGTCTAGGTGTCAATCAAGAACAAGTAGGACTGCATTTAAAGAGAACAAATTACATGCTCAAAGTCACCTCTACAAATATAACAAGTAAATGCACGTCTTCAAACAATAGTCTAACATTTAAGAGAAAATCCTAGAACATGATATCTAGGTGAGCAGAGATTATACTATATTGAATTAGGACAAAGTGTAAAAATCCTATTTAGCTTGCCTATTGATTTAGACCTGCTAAATCTGAATAGTTTTAAATGACAAAAGCACAGTTTCAGAGTTGCATAATTTAAATCGCCCTATAGGCTTGCCTAAATACAGAATAGTGATGTCCTAAGAGCATGATATCTACATCGATACATTAAAACACTGAACAATTTAAACAAACACTTGGGATCCTATAGACATGCTTTCTGGGGTATTGATTTAAGCCAGTGTTTGAAAACATATTTAAAGAAGCGGACAGTTGATTAAGCCAATTCAGAATGAACTAACGTGAATTTAGCTGATTTGTTAACTAAACTGATTTTAAGTTCTGCAGGCAGGATTTCTGATTGTTATTCCTATAGGCAAGGTATATAATTGTTAAGAGCTGATTTTCGAACTTATAGGCATGATTTTTAGTGAGACAAATGTGTTTGCTGTAGCAGAAATTGAACTTAATCACTTTATACTCTATAGGCATGATATATAATTATGAAGTTGGTTTTAACCATATAGACATGATTTATATTATTGAAATCCATTTAGATCCTGCAGACATGATTTCTAATATTGTGAAAGTAAAGCAAACATAGCAAGTGCAATAACACAATCCTATAGGCATGGTATCTACCCGAGTTACCCAATAGATATGTAACTACCCACCCCTTTTTACTAATCACTCCAATGTTGTTTACAAATAATTATTATGTACCGTTGAATAAATTACATAAAAAATAAAGAAAAAGAAGAAGTTAACTATAGGGAACCTGAAGCAGCCCCAATTGACTTTCCCAAACTCCAATAGCCTCAAATACCACGGTTCCATAGACAATATCTTGTTTAGGTATATCAAAGTTCCTTAAGGACCTCAAGGATCCCGGGAAGTGCTCACACCTAGAATTTTCTCAAACAAGAACTGATTTAAGTGCAGTGTGGAAAGGCCAGCTCTAACATGCCAGAGTTCAGAGAAATCTCAAGGATCTCAAGGCAGTACACATGCCAGAGGGGCAGAACCTAATATTCTAGGAGTAGCATGAGAGTGCTTGACATAGTTTTGTTTTGAAAATAGTACAGAGATGACTTCAAAAGTAGGAAGCAGCATACATGCAATTGGTCATAGTCAGATCACTTAACAACAGAACTTCACATGGGAATGAAAGGATTGTGGCACATAAGAATCACTTCAGGGTACAGGGATAGGAATAGTAGTAACATACAATCACAAACTGCATACACACTTAGGATATTGGAGCCTTAGTAAATAGTTTAGAACATAACTAATAGTTGGCCTGTCTTCAACATGAACATATAATTTGGACATGCTAAGTAAAGAAGTATGCAGAGTGTAAAACATGCATTGAACAAGATAGAATTTTAGATATATTAAGCAAAAGAGTAAGTAGGAGAGAGGGCAGAATATAAAACATACATTGAACAGGACAAAACTTTAGACATGCTGAGAAAAGAGATAAACATGAATACAAGTTGAAATCACAATTGATGGACTAATGCAAGAACAAAACACATAGGGTTTGATTTTCAAAACTTAATTAGGGACATACCAGTTAAGGTGAGCAGACACAAAGTATAGAGCAGTGTAGTGTAATAACTAGCCTTGTCTTACAGCCGGCTACTTCAATAGAAGTAGCAAGTAATAGAAAAGAGCAAAAAGCTTAAGTATAAGAGAGAGTTTTTGAACTAGTGTTCGTTGTCATTATCCTTTGAACTTGAAAGAAAAGGAGATTTATATAATAATCAAAAGCTTGACACATAAGGTAAGAGATCAATTAAGTAGTAAATCAGGGAAGTCATACATAAATCAGCAAGATCCTCCATTAATCAAGAGACAGTTCAGTCAACGGTAAAACATACTAAGTATTTAAGGAAAAGAATAAAGTAAAGTTTAGGTATAGAATAGCTAATTAGGGGTAAATGCATAGCAGTTTAATTAAGAAAACAAATCAGTAATAATCAGCGGAATAAAAAAAAGGAAGGGAAAAACAATTAAGGCAGGAAAATTCAATCAAATGGAGTAAAGAGGTAAGAATCAAACGTTTAAAGGAAAGTATTCAAATTAAACTAGGTATTAAGGGATTCAGAATAATCAAGGGTTCAATCAAAGAGAAAGTCATGGAAGAATCAGCATGCTTAGCATATAGAATGAGGTAAAGCATGATTAGTTTGAATAGCAGAAATTAGATCTAAACACATGCTGTAGTAGAAATTGAGCTTAATCACTTTACACTCTATAGGCATGATATATAATTATGAAGTTGGTTTTAACCCTAGAGACATGATTTCTATTATTGAAAGCCATTTAGATCCTACAGACATGATTTCTAATGTTGTGAAAGTAAAGCAAACATAGCAAGTGCATTAATACAATCCTATAGGCATGGTATCTACCTGAGTTACCCAACAGATATGTAATTATCCACCCCTTTTCACTAATCACCCTAATGTTGTTTATAAATAATTATTACAGACCGTTGAATAAATTACATAAACAATAAAGAAAAAGAAGAAGTTAAATATAGGGAGCCTGAAGCGGGCCCAATTGACTTTCCCAAACCTCCAATAGCCTCAAATGCCAAGGTTCCATAGACAATATCTTGTCTAGGTATGTCAGAGTTCCCTAAGGACCTCAAGGATCCCGGGTAGTGCTCACACCTAGACTTTTCTCAAACAAAAACTGATTTAAGTGCAGTGGAAAGGCCAGCTCTGACATGCCAGAGTTTGGAGAAATCTCAAGGATCTCAAGGCAGTACACATGCCAGAGGGGCAAAACCTAATATTCTAGGAGTAGTGCGAGAGTGCTTGACATAGTTTTGTTTTGAAAATAGTAAAGAGATGACTTAAGAAGTAGGAAAGTCTTTTTTTTTTCCAGAAAACAGGAAATAACTTAGTGGTAAAAGACAGTTTGAGAAGAGTATCAAGCAACATACAAGCAATTGGTCATATTTAGATCACTTAACAACAGAACTTCACATGGAAATGAAAGGATTGTGGCACATAAGAATCACTTCAGAGTACAGGGATAGAGATAGTAGTAACATACAGTCACAAACTGCATACACACTTAGGATCTTGGAGCCTTAGTAAATAGTTTAGAACATAACTTATAGTTGGTCTGTCTTGAACAGGATTTAAACATATAATTTGGACATGCTAAGTAAAGAAGTATGCAGAGTGTAAAACATGCATTGAACAAGATAGAATTTTAGACATATTAAGCAAAGGAGTAAGCAGGAGAGAGGGCAGAATATAAAACATACATTGAACAGGACAAAACTTTAGACATGCTGAGCAAAGAGATAAACATGAATACAAGTTGAAATCACAATTGATGGACTAATGCAGGAACGAAACATAGGGTTTGATTTTCAAAACTTAATTAGGGACATACAGTTAAGGAGAGCAGACACAAAGTATAGAGCAGTGTAGTGCAATAACTAGCCTTGTCTTACAGCTGGCTACTTCAATAAAAGTAGCAAGTAACAGAAAAGAGCATAAAGCTTAAGTATAAGAGAGAGTTTTTGAACTAGTGTTCGTTGTCATTATCCTTTGAACTTAAAAGAAAAGGAGGTTTATATAATAATCAAAAGCTTGACACATAAGGTGAGAGATCAATTAAGTAGTAAATCAGGGAAGTCATACGTAAATCAGCAAGATCCTCCCTTAATCAAGGGATAGTTCAATCAACGGTAAAACATACTAAGTATTTAAGGAAAATAATAAAGTAAAGTTTAGGTATAGAATAGCTAATTAGAGGTAAATGCACAGCAGTTTAATTAAGGAAATAAATCAGTCATAATCAGCAGAATACAAACAAGGCAGGGAAAAACAATTAAGGCAGGGAAATTCAATTAAATTGAGTAAAGAGGTAAGAATCAAACGTTTAAAAGAAAGTACTCAAATTAAACCAGGGATTAAGGGACTCAGAATAATCAAGGTTTCAGTCAAAGAGAAAGTCATGGAAGAATCAGCATGCTTAGCATATAAAATGAGGTAATTCAATCTATATGCTTAGCATATAGAATCAACATGCTTAGCATAACTTTTGTTTAACAAAACAAAAGTTAAACAACACTGATTCAAGGAGAAGTATACAAGTCTTGCACGAATGGTCAGTATGAACACAAGTACATAATATCCGTGAAAGTTTGAACTAGGAAAATTCCGTAGAAGCATATTAGGACAAGAAAATCACGAGAAGTCACAAGAACCCAAGACAAGAACATAATCAAATGTACCGATATCCAGAAATCAAATGAAGAACCCCAAAAAATTAGGGTTTTCAGTAAAAACGGGCTAGGGTTGTAGCAGGTTCATAAAATCAACCAAAAAATGTATGAGAAGCAGATGTTTAATAACAAAGAATCATCGAACAAATTTTAAAAAGAAATTCGGGAAGCCTTAATTTTAGAAAAAGATGAAAATCACTTGAAATCATACGATTCTTGTAAAGAATCTCAAGGCTATTGTAAAACTCATAGGAAACAAACTCAAATCACCTTGGATCTGTACAGATCTAGGAGGTTTTTAGAAAAGAAATTAAGGTTTCGAATAGAAACATAGAGAGATGAAGAAACCTGTTTAGAAAACCATAGATCGTGGCTAATATAGGATGATCTCACTCAAGATCACACTGGAATGGTCTGGAACAGGCGAGAGATGAACCCTAGATGCAAGTCGACATAGCCCTGGTCCCTTGAGGTCCTTAGAGATGCCAAGCATGACAGGAGAGAGGCCATTGGAGGCCTGAGAGGTGGTGAGAGGTTACCGAAGATAGCCATAAATGGGGGTCAGTGAGATTGGGGATTAGGGTTAGGATGGGAGCGTTTGAGAGCAGAGAGGACTTTAGGGCGGTGGTGTAAGGTGGGAAATGGTTAGGGTTTGGGAGGGGGAGGGGTATAGATTAGTTTATTTTAGGTAATGAGAGATCTGGACCGTTGATCAAAATGATCAACGGCCAGGATCTAACAAGAGCCGAGTCGGTAGGTTTGTTAGGGTTAGACGGGTATTGGGCTTGGGTAATTTAATCAAAAATTGGGCTGGGTATTGGGGCTGAAATTGAAATGAAATTAGGCTAGATTTTAAATAGCCATTTTAACACCATATAATTTATAAGAAATAACAAATGATTTCTGAAATAGTTATTAAAAATGATTTCTAAAATTATTTAAAATAGTTATTTATCATTTTAAAAATATAAAAGATCATTTTATGCATCAACAATGTAATTATGTATTGATAGGGCTAGTATTGCAAATATATGCAAATTAGCTTAAAAATGCAAATGCAATTGTAAAAAATGCACTAACATATTTAAATAATATTTTGGCATAAATAACGAATTTAGATGATTAAATCAACACAAAAATAATTTAAAGGATAATTATTGGAAATTTTATGAGTAAAAGGGAAGAAATAAATCAATTTGAAGCCTTTAAAATTATAGAAAAATTATATAAAATGCTTATGCATGCTTATATATACTATTTTGAAAGTATATATATGTATTAAAAATATATAGGGAAAAATTTGGTATCAACACATAGGACCATCCTTTTTCTTCACAAATAAGATAGGAGCACCCCAAGGTGATACACTAGGCCGAGTAAAACCTTTATCAAGCAATTCCTGTAACTGATCCTTCAACTCCTTCAACTCAGAAGGAGCCATACGATACAGAGGAATAGAAATGGGCTGAGTGTCCGGCAACAGATCAATGCCCAAATCAATGCCTTTGTCGGGTGGCATACCTGGAAGATCAGCTGGAAACACATCAAAGAAGTCTCGTACTACAGGGACTGAATCAACTATAGAGGTATCAACACTAACATCTCTCACATAGGCCAGATACGCATCACACCCCTTCTCAATAATTCACTGAGCTTTAAGGAAAGAAATAACTCTAATGGGAGTGTGATCTAAAGTACCCCTCCACGCTACTCGCGGTACACTACATCACAGTTTTGGTGTGACAATCAAGAACAACATAATGGGGTGACAACTAGTCCATGCCCAAGATGACATCGAAATCTACCATGCTGAGCAATAATAAATTGGTTCTAGTCTCAAAACCACTAAGAGCAACCAAACACGGCTAATAAACACGGTCTAGAACAAGAGAATCCCCCATAGGAATAGAAACATAAACAGGGGAACTCAAATAATCTCGAGATACGCCCAAATGTTAGGAAAAATAAGAAGACACAAGAATAAGTGGAGCCTGGATCGAATAGAACCGATGCATCTATATGACAAACCAGGACAATACCTGTGATGACAGAATCGGAGGCGACAACCTCAGTACAACAGGAAGGGCATAATATCTGGCTTGGCCTCCCCCTCTAGGGCAACCTCTACCTTCCCGACCTCCACCTCTAGCTGGTTGAGCAGGTGGGGTAGAAACTGGTGCTGAAACTATAGCCTGGGAACTCTGCGGGGTATGTTGTGGCTGAGGAGTTTGTGGAGGTGCATCCCTCTTAAATCTGGGGCAATCCCTCACCATATGGCATGTGTCACCACACTCAAAACAAGCTCTAGGAGGACGTGGTGGCTGTGACTCATGCAGGAGGTGCACTAGATACTGGAGGTTCATAATAAGGCTCCTGAGGTCTTGGAGGAGCTGGTATATTGCTGGCTACTATAAGAGCTGAATGAATGGGGCGACTCGTATAACCCCTACCATGACGAACTGCAGTTGGGGCACGAGCACCAGAATAATGGCCCAACTCTCGATACCTCTTAGCCTCTCTCTCCTCTCTATCTTGAGCATGCATACCCTCCACTCTTCTAGCAATGCTCACCACCTGCTGATAAGAAATGTCCATCTCCAACTCACGAGCCATGCTAGACTTGATGTTGAGAATGAGCCCCTTAATAAACCGACGAACCCTCTCACGAACTGTAGCAACCAAGGCTAGTGCATGCCTAGCCAAGTTAGTGAAATAGACAGCGTACTCCGAAACAGTCATAGTGCCTTGGCGCAAATGCTCAAACTTTGTGCGCCATGCGTTCCTGAGGCTTTAAGGGACAAACTCTCTCAGGACCATATCTGAAAACTGAGTCCAAGTAAGGGATGTTGCCTCAGCTGGACTGTCCAACTCAAAAGTACGTCACCACTGGTAGGCTGCTCCTCGAAGCTGGAAGGCAGTGAAAGAAACCCCACTCGATCTTGATATACCTATAGTGCGGAGGATACGGTAACACTCCTCCAGAAATCCCAAGGCATCATATGATGCTAAACCACTGAATACAGGAGGCTTGTACTTCTTGAACCTCTCAAGCCTCCGTTACTCATCCTCTGAAGCTGCTGCCATATCCTCGGGCTGAACTGGGGCCACAGGTGGTATCGGTATAACCTCTAGGATCTGATCGACCTGGACTCGCTGCTCAGGAGTGTGGGCAGCGGGAGTCTATGCTCCTCCCCTGGCCTGGGATGTGGCTGCAGCAAGGGGAATCAACCCTACCTGAGCTACAGTGGTGTACATGCTCTCGAATTGTGCAAGTCTCCTAAAGGGTTGGAATATTAGTGGCAGTAGGCGTGTCAGGTGCCTAGACTCCAGCTGGAGCTGCTGGTGGCTCCTCTGTGGTAGCTCGCGCAGGTGCTCTAGATGCACCATGGGCGCGTCCTCGGCCTCTACCTCGGCCCCGACCTCTGACGGCTCTAGAAGGGGGCACGAGTGCCTGGTCATCTCTGGTAGCAAGTGTCCTCACCATCTATAAGAGAATAGAAGACAGAAGTTTAGAATTGTGATATCAAAATCTCGCATGACAAGGAAATCAAATAAAGTGGAATTTTCCTAACAGTTACATAGCCTCTCGTAGATAAGTACAGACATCTCCGTACTGATCCACGAGACTCTAATAAAGTGGCTTGTGATTCATGACTCCTATGAACCTAGAGCTCTAATACAAACTTGTCACGACCTGAGTTTACCCTCCGTGAACTGTTGTGACGGCACCTAGTCTCTACGACTAGGTAAGCCTAACAATTTGCCGAAAAAGGAAACAAAAGATAAAACTAGCCAAAACTTGCGGAATAAACATAAATAAAATGTTTAAGATGCCGCTCGGCATATACAATACAAACTCTCAAACTGAAATAACTCCCAAAACCTGGAATCTCATGAAATCACAAGCTGTTGAATAGCTACAAGTGTTCTAACTCCAAAATGTCTAAACAAAAGTAAATATATGAGAGCTAAAGCTAGAGGCGAGAATAGAGAGGGACTCCTCGGTCTGCAGACACGGCAGATATACGTCGAAGTCTCTGAAGATTGCCTGGCCTCACTGATGCTATGGCTGAGCCGAAGAACCTGGATCTGCACACGAAAAACCTGCGCAGGAAAGGCATGAGTACACCACAACGGTACTTAGTAAGTGCCAAGCCTAACCTCGATCGAGTAGTGACAAGGAAAGTCAGGGCCCTACTAATTTTAAATGAAAAACAAGGTAAAACAATATAGAATACGACAATATAATTAAATTGTAACAGGCTATAACGAATAAAATCACAGAAAAGAATCTAACTCAGTACACAGAAATAGCAACAGGGGATCTTCCGGGATATCGTCCCGTAGTCCCAAACATAAATATACAGAGGATCTCCCGGGATATCATCCCATAGTCCAAATCATAAATGTGCAAGGGAAACTCCCGGAATACCAATCCTAGTCCCAAAGTAAATATCCAGTACGGGGAATCTACCAGTGCTGTCCCGTAGTCCCAATCATAAATGTGTAGGGAATCTACCGAAATACCGATCTGTAGTCCCAAAGTAAACAAGTAGGGGGATCTCCCGGGATATCGCCCTGTAGTCCCAAAGTAAATACACAACCATCTCAAAAAGAATATACAGTTCTATTCAAGAATTAAACAGAAAATTTCTACTCTAACATGTTGTACAGAGTACAAGTAGGAAATTAAGGCAGGTAAGGCAATTAAGTCACGTAAGCATACTTTTCCTAATCTAAACAAGAGGCTTCAAGTACAAGTATTTGCTAAATTACAAGAAAACATAGGTATTAACTTAGTGAAAATGGGATTTTCAACAATTAGCACATGTACGCACTCGTCACCTCACGTATGTGGCACTCATATAACAAAGATACCAAATCCTAAGGGGAGTTCCCCCACACAAGTTAGGCAAGCCACTTACCTCGAACCAACTCAATCAACTCGAAATCACGTTCTTGCCACGAGTACCCAACTCCAAATGGACCAAATCTATTCAAAGTAATTGCATAATGTAAATATAACTTCAAGTAACTAATTTAACTAATTAATTCGAAGCTAACATGCGAAATTAAGAAAATTGCCCAAAAGTCCCCCGGGGCCACGTCTCGGAATTGGATAAAATTCACAAAACTAGAATCCTTACATCTCACGAGTTCATACATACCAAGTATACCAAAATACGACCACAAACGACCCCTCAAATCCCTAAATCAAAGTCTCCAATTTTAAACCCTAAACCCCCAATTTTTAACCACTAATTCCATAAATTTCTTATCTAATCAGTAAAATTTCACCATAGAAACGAGTTTTGGTTCCAAAATTTTACCTCCACGAAGTTCCCTTGAATTCCCTCTTCAAAATCTCCCAGTCCGACTTGAAAATGGTGAAATAAAGCTGAAAATCGCGAAGGAAACCTTATATAGGTTCTGGCCCAGGGATTCCGCAACTGTGCCCCTTTTCCCGCTTTTGTGGTGCCGCTTCTGCGGTCTAACCAACAACATATGCGGTTTTCACTTAATGCACTGGGACCACACCTGTGCCTATATACCCGTTCCTGCTGTCTCGCAGGTGCGATAACGTACCCACACCTGCGGCTTCTGACTTTCCCTCATTTGGCCGCATCTGCGGCTGACCACACGCTTCTGCAGTTCCGCACCTGCAGTCCCCAATCTGTAGGTGCGGTTATGACAGTAATTCAACAGCTTCAACTGCACACTCTAACTCCCAACTTCCAGTCAACCATACGGAATCATCCCGAGGCCCCCGGGACCTCAACCAAAAGTACGAACAAGTCATATACTACTATTCAAACTTGTACCAATCTTTGAAACACTTAAAACAACTTCAAATCATCAAAACACCTTCGGATTCAAGCCTAAGGGTTGCAAAACCTCCAAATTCCACTTTCGATCAAAAAGTCTACCAAACCTCGTCCGAATGACCTGAAATTTTGCACACATGTCACATTCAATACTACAGAGCTGCTCCAACTCTCGGAATTGGATTCCGACCCCGATAGCAAAATTCCACTATTGAACCGGAAACTTCCAAATTTCAACTTTCAGCATTTCAAGCTTAATTAAACTACAGACCTCCAAAACATAATTCGAACACGCCCCTAAGCCCGAAATCACCCAACGAAGCTAACAGAACCGATGTAATTCCATTCCAAGGCCGTCCTCACACAGCTCTGACTACGGTCCAAATTCTAAAGCTTAAGCTTTTATTGAGGGACTAAATTTCCCAAAACACTTCGAAACTCCAAACGAATCCTCCCAGCAACTCACAATAGCAGAAATAAACACGGGGAAAGTAGTTAATAGGGAATCAGGACATTAATTCTTAAAACGATCGGCCGGGTCGTTATGGGTGGTAGAACCCGAATTGCCTAAAATTTTATTGGCCCATCAAAAACGACCTAAGGATAATTAGTCATCGCCTCGCCATGACCGTTCCTCGTTTATTGAAATTTTTTGCCATAAAATTGGAATTCTGCCTAGTTTCCAGATTTTCGTGTGCTATAGCACACGCTATCAGCATGGGTCCAAGCACTTGGACCCGAATCGCCTAAAGTTTTGATGTCCCATAAAAAACGGCCTAAGGAACAATAGTCATCGCTTCACCATGACCGTTCTTTTTTTTGGCTTTTAGGGCCATAAAACTAGAATTTTGGGTGATTCCCAGGTTTTCGTCTATTATAGCCCACAATATCTGCTTGGGTCCGGGCGCCCAGACCTGAATCACTAAAATTTTTGTCGGCTCATCAAAACCAACCTAAGGAACATTAATCTTCGCCTTTCCATGACCGTTCCTCATTTTTTAGCATTTTAGGACCACCAAGATGGAATTTGTCACGACCTGGATTTCCCACCCTAGGGAGTCATGACAGTGCCTACTAATGTGAGCTAGGCAAGCCAATCATTTAACTACTTATTTCATTACTCAATTATTTCTTTAAAGCAGATATAAGATGATAACATGAAAACATCGGAACTTTAAATAATTAAGCGGAAGATAACAACTAAATATCTGAAATCTGCATCTATTACAACTCTTAAAACCTAAAGCGCCCAAAACCTGGTGTCACAGTGTCACAGACGATCTAAGATTTACTACATACAAAGTCTGAAGAAAATGACAATACACTGTTTCTGAATAAAAGGAAAATGAAACAGGAAATAGGAATAGATGAGACGCCAGGGCCTGCAGACGCTTGCAGGTCTACTTTGGATCTCCGTGTGGACTGAAGGTAGCCTCCATACTACGGTCCAAAAGTTAGCTCCGGGATCTGCACATAGTGCAGAGTGTAGTATCAGCACAACCGACCCCATGTGATGGTAAGTGTCTAGCCTAACCTCGGCGAAGTAGTGACGAGGCTAGGACCAGACTACCAAATAACCTGTGCAGTTCAAATATATATACAGCGGAAAGAAATACAGAAATAACCAGTCAATATGGGAGGGGGAGCATGCTATGGGGGAGATAACAGTTCCGAATAGAAAGACATCAAGTAATGAAAGAAACAATATACTCGGATATCAAGAAAGAATCAGAAATCAACAAATGCACGGCATCACCCTTCGTGCTTTTACTCTCGTCCTCACCAAAGCAATCAAATAATAAAAATGTATACGACATCACCCTTCGTGCTTTTACTCTCTTTCCTCACCATATAATAAATATAATCGGCATGGAATGGTACATCGTGCGGCACTGCATCACCCTTCGTGCTTTACACTCTTTCCTCACAAAACAAACAATGCACGACATCACCCTTCGTGCTTTAACTCTCTTCCTCACAAAACAAACAATGCACGGCATCATCCTTTGTGCTTTAACTCTCTTCCTCACCCAAACAACAATCACAAACAATAGGGCAAGGAAATAAAGGAAATTGCAATAGGAATCACGGCAAGGGAGAAACAAGTCAACAATTAAATCTCGGCAAGGGAACAACATCAATAACATCAACATCCCGGCAAGGGAGATAACAATTAAATCAACAATAGCCCGACAAGGGTGACAACATAATGATCTCTTCTCTTTCTCATTTTTTTAACTTCACAATTTACTTCACAACCTGAGCCAATGCTCTAGAGGTTCAATTATCACTTATACCTTCACAACTCATTTCACAACTTGAGCCAATGCTCTACAAGTTCAATTGTCACTTATACTTTCACCATTCGTTATACAACTTGAGCCAACGCTCCTCAATGTTCATAGGTCACAATTCTTTCTACAAACTTTCTACAACAAATAGAAACCATCACCAAGGCACGAAAGATAAAACGAAGTCATGATAATCACAATATAAAGACTCACGAGCATGCTAGACACCAACGTATAGATACTCGTCACCATGCCTATACGTCGTACTCAACAATTACAACATAGCAAATAGGACTCAACTCCTAATCCCTCAAGCTAAGGTTAGACCAAACACTTACCTCGATGCCTCGAACACAACTCAAGTTTCAATTATAGCTTTACCCCTCGATTCCATCGCCAATTCGCTCGTATCTAGTCACAAATTACTTAATTACATCAATAAATGCTAAGAGAATCAATTTGAATGCATGAAGATGAATTTCCCAAAGTTTTGCCCAAAAAGTCAAAAATTGCCCCCGGGCCCACATGGTCAAAACCCAAGGTTTGAACCAAAACCAGATTACCCATTCCCCCAAGAACCCAAATATATTATTTGTTTTGAAATAGGACCTCAAATCGAGGTCCAAATCCCCAATAATTGAAAAACCTAGGTTCTACCCAAAACACTCAATTTCCCCCATGATAACCATAGATTTTAAGTTGAAATCATGTTAAAAGATGTTAATGATTGAAGGAAATGAGTTAAAATTAACTTACAATCGATTTGGAAGAAGAGTTGTTCTTGGAAAATCGCCCAAAGGAGTTTGTGTTTTGAAAAGATGTGAAATATGAGTTTAAAATCGTCTAAGTATAAAAGTTGCAGGTCTCAGATGTGGGAATTGCGAACAGGGGTTCGCAATTGCGAATCCCGACCTCTGCTGGCTTGGGAATTGCGAAGGGAAGCTCGCATTTGCAAACCCTTAGGAAATCTGGGATTTTAGCATTTGCGAACAAATAGTCGCATTTGCGACTTCAAGCCTTCCCAGCATACGTCGCATTTGCGAAGGGGATCCTCGCATTTACGATCATAGAGGATTTAGGCAGGCGTCGCATTTGCGACATATACTTCGCATTTGTGAAGAAGGCTGCCCAGGCCACTTCTCGCATTTGTGATGCAAGGCTCGCATTTGCGAGGCAGGCTTCGCAAATGCGAAGCCTGCAGGTATGAAACACCGGCAATAAAAACCTGCAATTTCTAAGTTCAAAATACACCTCGTGGCCTATCCAAAACTCACCCGAGTCCTCGGGGCTCCAAACCAAATATACACACAACCTCAAAAACATCAGACGGACTTATTCGTGTACTCAAATCACCAAAATAACATCATGAACATCGAATTAAACCTCAAGATCAATGAAATTTCTCAAAACTCTTTTAAACATCAATTTTTGCAATTTAGGTCTGAATCACGCCAAACGGGTTCCGTTTCTTATTGAACCTGTACCGGGCTCCGGAACCATAATACGGGCCCGATACCACAGGTTTCACATAACATTTTACTTTCAAAAACCTTTATATTTTTGAAAAAATAATTTCTTTCGAAAATTCACTTCTCGGGCTTGGGACCTCGGAATTCAATTCCGGGCACACGCCCAAGTCCCATATTTTCCTATGGACCCTTCGGGACCTTCAAATCACGGTTCCGGGTCAGTTTACCCAAAACATTGACCGAAGTCAAATTAATTCATTTTATAGTCAAAATTTATCATTTTTCATAGGTGCCCGGACTACGCACATAAATCGAGGTGATGCTAAAAGAGGTTTTTAAAGCCTCGGAACGCAAAATTTCATTTTAAAACAAGTGATGACCTTTTGGGTCATTACATTCTCCACCTCTAAAACAACTGTTCGTCCTCGAACGGACATAAGAAGGAAGTACCTGAGTCGGGGAAAAGATGGGGACAACGACTCTGCATATCGGACTCGGATTCCCAGGTCGATGCCTCAGGAGGCTGACCTCTCTACTGAACACGAACAGAAGGAAAGCTCTTCGATCTCAACTGACGAACCTGTCGGTCTAGAATAGCTATCGGCTCCTCCTCATAAGACAAGTCCTTGTCCAACTGGACAGTGCTGAAATCTAACACATGGGATGGATCGCCGTGATATTTTCGAAGCATGGACATATGAAATACTGGATGCACGACTGATAAGCTCGACGGCAATGCAAGTCTATAAGCCACCTCTCCTACTCGATCAAGAATCTCAAACGGGCCAATGAACCTAGGGCTAAGCTTTCCCTTCTTCCCAAACCTCATCACGCCCTTCATAGGCGATACTCGAAGCAATACCCGCTCACCGACCTTGAATGCCAAATCACGAACCTTACGGTCGGCATAACTCTTTTGCCTGGACTGAGCTGTACGAAGTCTATCTTGAATGATCCTGACCTTGTCCAAGGCATTCCGAAATAGATCTGTACCCAACAATTGAGCCTCTCCCAACTCAAACCATCCAACCAGAGACTGATATTGTCTACCATACAAAGCCTCATACAGAGCCATCTGAATACTCGATTGGTAGTTGTTGTTGTAGGCAAACTTTGCTAAAGGCAAAAACTGATCCCACGAGCCTCCAAAGTCATTGACACAAGCTCGGAGCATATCCTCCAAAATCTGAATTGTCCGCTTGGATTGTCCATCTGTCTGGGGATGAAACACTATGCTCAACTCAACCCGTGTGCCCAACTCTCGCTAAACTACCCTCTAGAAATGTGAGGTAAACTGCGTACCTCGGTCCGAAATAATAGACTCGGGCACACCATGAAGACGAACAATCTCCCGGATATAGATCTCAGCTAACCTCTCAGAAGAATAAGAGACTGCTATAAGAATGAAATGCGTTGACTTGGTCAGCCTATCAAAAGTAACCAACACTGCATCGAACTTCCTCTAAGTCCGTGGGAGACCAACAACAAAGTCCATAGTGATACGCTCCCATTTCCACTTAGGAATCTCAATCATTTGAAATGAACCATCGGGCC